>NC_142205.1:23590000-23642500 GCF_049639895.1 Pseudopodoces humilis | reverse complement strand
CGGGGCGAGGATGCTCCTATGGCAGTCTTTTGTTCGGGAGAGAGTGATCCTCATTGTCTGTCGACGTGGAGAAGGGAGGAAATTAATTGCAACCAATTAATAATTAATCCCGTTTAAACAGCTTTATTATCACCCACGAACGAGAGGGAATTGGTCTGATAACCCCCCGAAGACCGAATGTCAAGTTTAACCAAATAGTTATTGCTTTATCAAACAGAGTCTGCAAATAAATTAATCAAAAGCAAATATGTTCTTTGTGCGGCTCGTTTGCCGGTAATGGATGGATATGAAGATTTGCCGATATTATTGTCTGTCATTCAATCTAACAAAGTGAACATTTATTGCATATATATTAAAAATTATCCCTTAATCGAGTGGGGCTGGGGTTGCAGTTATTGGAGTCTTCCCAGAGGTGAAGTCCCCTTAGATAGGAGAAGGGAGGGCTGCTCTTCGCCTCCCGTGCGATTCCCTTCGGAACAAGTTTCAAAATTGCTTTAATCCACCGCTAAATTGAGCTGTTTTACTAACTGTCCACGATATCATAAATAGTTTGAGGAGCTAATGGACGAGATGTTATAAAAATAGTGGACGTAAAGCACAGAAGAGGCGATATATTCGCCCTGGAGTGGTGGCCGGAGACCCAGCCATGGCAGACAAGCCCTCTTTGTCTCCCCCTTGCTTACATCATTTTCTAATTAGGCATAAAATTGTCTTCATACACTGGTATCGCTGGCTTCATAAACATAACCATTATGGTTCATAAAGACCCCATTGTGGGGAGCCCCTCTCAAAATAGAAAAGGATCTGGAGAGGCCCGAAGGAAAAAACATGCCCTTTGTTTTCTCTTTTGAGAAGACGGATGGGCAATGTCACGCAGAAGATTACTTTAGACTATTACATTGTCAGAAAGGAAGAATTTCCCTATTAATAAAGGGAGTATAGGGTAGTGATGGAGCTGGAGGCTGGCGAGGCGCGGTACCGTGTGCGGGATGTGCGGGGACGGCGGGACGCCGCACGGGAACGGCACGGCACGGTCCGTGGGAGCCGTGGTACCCTCCCCGTGGCATTTCCGGGAGCGGGGCCGGCCGTGGCTTGGTGCCATGCACCCGCGGACCTGCGGGCAGCCCCGGCCTCGGCGCCGGGATAACTGGATGGAGATGGATGGAGCCGCCTATCGCCCCCGACGCGGTGTCAGCCCCCGGACAATTACTGTCTCCAGAGGGATGGACAGACTGACTGACACTGACCTCTGCCCACGAGCCCACTGGCGGCCCCGAGGAACTTATGTGCAATTTGCTGGATTTCGTTTACAATAACCCGACTTGACATAAATAACTCTCCATGCTGTGTCTACGCCCGCCTGACCTCCTGAACCAGCGCGGAAACACTGCCGTATTGATCAGGGGCGCGGGGGTTTTTTTTGCTGCTTTCTTTTTTCTTTTTTTTTTTTTTTTCCTTTTTTTTTCTTTTCTGTTTGGTCCGTGCAAACCCGCTCCCTCCGTCCCGAGGTCCGTGCGCTCCCCCGGGCCGGACGGGCCCAGTCCCCGCGCGGGGGCGGCAGCGGGGCCCGGTGGGTTCTCCGCGCAGCGCTGAACCGAGGCTTCCTGAACCAGGACAGTGGTCCTGTTTCCTCGGACCCTGCTTTGACTTGAGGATGATTTCCTAACAAAACCGCAGGAGTTCAATTTCATGTCGCGACAGCTATTGGCGAGTCGTGACGCCCGGTGAGGGTGGACAGGGAAGCCCCAGGAGGGCATGGGCTGCCTGAAAGCCTCCTCTCCTTTCCTCTCTCCCATCCTTCCCCGCAGCAGCTCAGAGCCAGACCTTTGTTTCGGCCCCTGTTGGCAGCTCCGCGGGGCTTGCAGAGAAGGACGGAGGAAAAAGAAATAATAAGGAACGAAAGCAGAGGGAGAGAGAGGGAACTCTGAGGCAGAAGCCTTGCGGAATGAGGCTGGTGTTATCCATTTAGTGTGACATATGGAAATCTCCCGGTGGGGCCACAATTAAAGGAGCCGGCCCTGCGTCCTTTATTCCCCACTAACTTTTGTGTTAAATGTTAACAACCTGGCGCTATCCATTCTGGCTCTATTACCAAGTGAATGTTGACTCCAAGGCTGCTTTCCTTTCTGCCTATTCTGGGGCTGCCTCCCACGCAGATTTATGTATTTTTGATATTAAATTCTTTCTAACATTACGCCTGCTCTCTTGTTGACTTTCATTGACCCTTGCCCTTGTCCCCATACTTTTCCATATTTAATACATGAACATTTTTTGCCAGTGTCCTCCCCTCTTTGTTACCTCCCAGTTGACTGCCGTCCCTAATGGCATGTGCTGTTTGCTCTGTTGTTGAACTTGGTAGGGTCACATAGTCTTGTCCTGTGATATCCTCTGCATGTCCAGCCCTGCCATTCTGGGGAGGTGCCTTGTGGAACAAGCCTTTTTTCCCCTAGCTACCGGCTTCCTAATGACTTAAGCAAACACCTTCGCTAATGATCCCCCAGGCTCCCTACTCCCCTCGGGGTTTTGTTTAGCTGAACTCCTAGTGCTCTGCCTGTCCCACTGGTAGCTTGGCCTCTCTGACCTGAGACATCGCAGCTCTTCTCCTTGGAGCGGGCTGCCTTGTCCAGCTCTGCCTGGGCCAAAGGCCAGGATCATGGGAGCATTGGATGCCACCAGCTGCTTGAGGTGACACCGAATTACAAAGAAGAACCGCCAAAGGAAACTTCGGCTCACACAGGCAAATGAATGTGTTCATTTATCTCCTCTGACTCCGCGGTTCGCGTCGTGCCTCGGCCCTACGGCTTGGCTGGGGGAGCGGCTAAACGTCCTTCCCAAGAAAGATTGTCTCACTTCTCCTAGGCCGGTCTGTTCAGTATCATTATGTGACCGGTTTTCAGAATTGAAGTTGCCTGGTGTTTTGATTCTTCCCTGCCTGTGCATTTGTGCCCTGGAGGTCCCTTCAAAATGGATGCTAATTGTTGGGGCTGCACACTGCTGCCTGCTAAAATGCCCCAGAGCTCCCAGGCCCTGCTCCTCAATGGCTTAATTGACAAGGACTTGTCTGTATTTAGGAGCAGCTGGTCCAAAGCATTGGCACATCAGTGCAATCTTAACACAGCATCCCTAGCCTGGAGGAGTATGAGGGTAAACGTGGTTAAAATGAGGGAAGATTTATAGTCGGCCCCCTTGGGTAATGCGACAGAAGACAGCTACCAAGATTTTCCCTAGTAGGGGTTTCATTCATCAGCTTCCCAGTCTTGGTAACGTGTCTAGGAGCCACGTTCCAGCTATTATTAATAATAGGAGGTGGCCATTTAGCACAATTAGGCAGGTGACAGTATTCCACAATAATGCGTAGCCCTAAACGAGACGGGGAGCCACTAACAAACAGCTCCGTGGCCGGTCAGCGCCGGAGCTTTGCGCCACAGCCCTTTGCCGAGTGGATCTGGGCTGGGCCAGAGGGCAGCGAGCTCTCACCCACCTGCAAGGGCCCCAGCTCGCAGCTCCATGTGTTGCCTGTTAAATCCTGGCAGGCAGCAGTTTACCCACCTTCTACGAGGAAGGCTAGGAAACAGCATCTCCTGCAGAGCTGCTCCCTCTAAACCCTGAATTAAACCCTCTGAAGTCACACATCAGGTTTAAAAATCATCTTCCAGCGTGTGTCCGAATTTTAAATTAAGGTTCTCTTTAATTGCGGATGAAATATGTATATATATATATATATATATATATACACATTTTTTCCCCTCTCTCTCTTTATACATGAGCTTCCTGTTTGTAGGATTTAAATTTACATGATTTCTAAACTGGAGCCGCTGGGTTTATTTACTGCACAGGGTTATTCAGCGTTTTACAAAGAAGGTTTATGGAGCAGCTTAAAAATAAGGGGTTTTTTGTTGTTGTTGTTTTGCAATGTGTGGGAAATACTTTTATGTTCACAGAGCTCACCCCATGAATAGGGATAATAGGTTTGGGATCCTCATTGAAATTTGAAGTTTTTAAACAGAAATTCCCTAACTTTTGCTCGTTTTCTCAACTTTTTTCGTAGGAACAATGCCAACATTGAAGCCCTCGGTTGGAGTCTGCACAGTTGGAGATCTTTGGTGCCATTTTAGACATCTTTGGATTTCATCAATCAAACTGACTGCAATTTTCCATAAAAACCCTGAATTTGGGTCAGAAAGTGGGCAAAGCAGATAAAGATCGTTCGAGCTGTCTTATAAGATGATAAATAGATATCCTTTCAGTCCAACAATGCAAGAAGTGCAGTTTTGTAATTCACTTCCATTGGTTTTGAATGCAGTGAGTCGAAACAATTTATACATGTTTTCCCATGGTTAGAAGATGTCTTTACATACTTGTCAATAGTAGCTTGACCTTTTTCCCCACTGAGCTATGCAGAAGTGCTTTTTTTCCTCCTTTTTCCAGAATACAGAAATACAGTGGTTTGGGATTGGCTTTTTTTTTTTTTTTCCCCTTCTTTTTTTTTTTTTCTCCCCACTTCCTTCCTCTATTTCTTTTAGAGTCTAAATCAATAAGATATTTCATCTTATCCTGAGGTTTAAGCAGATGGTAGATGGTTCACTGCAGTTCCCCACGCTACAGAGGAAGTATTTAGCTCTATGCTGCCATGAGTGAGTGGCCCGAGTGAGGTTTTAGCCAGACCTGTTGGATGTCCTCAGTGTGTTCTTGAACTTTCACTTAACGGGTGAGAAACCCTAAAAGTCTTGGGCGGAGACCTCGCTGGATTCTGCCAAATTGCCACAGCAGGTAGAGCCTTACTGTGTGGCCGAGGGGAGGGTTTCTGCCTCTTGGGTTTCTGTCCGCTCTCTAACTGTCCCGAGAGGAATGTCTTGCGGGTTAAAGTCCAGCCCGTGAGATGCTACGCTCACCCGAGCGGGGTTGGAACCCCTCGTGTTGTGTGGGAGGCCTGCGGAGGTGTGGAAACACCTTTTGCATCAGCAGCACAGGACATCGGTCTGGATGTGTTTCACAAAGTGAGGTGGGAGCATTGACCTGGGCCTGCAGGACAGGGAAACTGAGGCACGAAGCCGCTTTGCCACGACTGGGACCAGGGGTGGCTCGGCACTTGCCTACCCGTGCCTATTGCAACGAAGCAAACCGGAGGACTCTTCTAGGAAGGGGGCAGGAGAGAAGGATATGTATTTACAAGACTTGAACTCCTCCACTGAATCAGGAGGTTGGCCCCTCGGGGGCCAGGTTCCCACACTCCTCCGGAGCCCAGCCTGCCCGGTCCACGGGACAGCCTGCAGCTAGCTGGCCTCCCTCCCGGGCAGAGGAAAGTGGTGGAAGGACTAAGACAGGAGATAAGGCTTTTGCTTTTCCTCCCCTTGCCTTGAACACGACAGTCCTGCTAAGTGCTGAACACTACCCGCTAATGGATAATGACCTGCGGTGTGCAGCTGCCTCCTGCTCTTCAGATAAAGGCTGCTTTTACTATTAATTGCATTTGTAACATGAGCGCAGTAGGTTCACAACCAAAACGATCCAGAAACAGCAGCATCCACGTTGCGACGGGCATAGCCGCCTTCACCAAGCATCCGGACCCTTCTGCAGAGCGCAGACGGGATCCACGGCCTCTCGCTGTCCCCTGGGGGGAAAACGGTGGTGGGGGAGGAGGTGGTCCAGCTGCCCGAGAGCGTTTCCACCTCTGCAAAGGAGCACGTGGCAAGGAGGCGGGAAAGGATTAAAGCAGTTTGTGGCCACTGGTGGTTCCCAGGTCCGTGGGTGAGAAACACAGCCACCCACGCCATGCAGATTTAGGGGCTGCGAACGGTTCCCCTCCCTGAGGCATATCTCGGGTGAAATTCCACCTGAACGAGATAAAAAAAACAAACCTTTATTGTTGTTGTTTTGTTGTATTTTTTCCCTTTACGAGGGCGAAGCCATATTTATTTGTTTCTCTGCCCTCCTTCTAGCTCTTCTTCGGGGCCGGAGGAGAGAGCTGGAGCCTCATCTGCCGTGGGGAGCACCGGGGCTCAGCCAGGCCGTGTGCGAGGCCAGGGGTGGGCTGGCAGCTGCTCGGGCAGGGCCCCCAGGCAGCCTCCCGCACCCGCAAAGTGGCTGCGGAAGTTTTTGGGACACATGAAAGAGGAAGAGCACACGCCTCCGGTCTTGGCCTGCTTTAAAAATGACTCCATGTGTTTATAACTCCGCAGCAGGGGCTTAGCAAGTGACACGCGGCAGTAGCTACACAAGATTTTGGGGGCAAGCCGCTCATATTCAAGTTGCAGTTATAAGTAAAGAGATAAAATAATTTTTCTCCTTAGGAAGCCTTTCACCCCGTGAGAAACGTCAAAAGCCACGCTAGAAACAGATAATCGGATTTCTCCCTTGCCTCCTTATTTGCTGTATCCCTAAGCCAAGAGGGACCACGGTGTCGCTGTCTGGGCCGCTCCCGGCCGCGGGCGCGCAGGGGCTGGGCCGCGGCCTGAGCCATCCCCGCCGCAGCACGCTTCCCTCTCCGTGGATTCTGTTTTCTCAGGGTTTTAGTGTGATGTTTTGTTGGGGTTTGTTTGTTTGTTTTTTCCTGATTTCATATTTTTTCTTCGTTCTTTTAAATTTCCCTTTCTTCAGTCTGTCAGGCAAATATTTACGGACGTTCTTGAAGCTAAAACGGACCCTAGAAATATCTGCTTTGGCCTTTTCTTCTGTCAGTGACTATCTCTTCAGCTGCTGCCACTGGGCGCCTCCCGAGCCGGAAGGGAAGGGGATGGCAGAACTTCTCCGAGGGGAGACCTCGGATGTTTTCACACGACGAGCGCGGCTCACGCACCTGCTGAGCGGGGCGGGGGCGGGCGGGCATTGGCGGAGCTGGCTCATTTGGCCCCGAAGGGAAATCAATAATCTTTCGAATCTCATTCCCAGGCACTGGCTCCAGCCGGTTAACGATTCATCCGGGGACCCTCTTAGCAGCAGATGACTTACCCGGGATGATAAATATACAGCTGCATTATTTTTCAGTCGACCTGGCTTGTAGGGACGGAAATAACTCTCCTGTTTCTCTACTGTTTAGCTGCCCTCCCTCCTGCCTGTCTGAGGGGGAGAATCCCTCTTTCCTTTCCTTTTTCCCTGGTCGGGCCGGTGTAGCAGACTCTCTGCCGGGGCAGGACGTCGCTAGCGGCCGACAGGGGTCCGGAATGAAGCAGAGCTTTGTCCCGGTGCCCCTGTGCTGCTTTGGCGAGGACGGATGTGCACAGCCCTGCAGAGACGCGGAGCCGGAGCAGCCCTGGAGGGGCCGGCCGGGCTGGGAAGGGCGGTGGAGCCGGGGACTGGGGGTTGGAGGCAGGAGCCCTCGGCCGGGGCAGGCGGTGCCACTCACGCCGGCGGGGGGCTCGCAACTCGCTGCAGCCCCGCTCCCCGGTCTCTCAAAGCCCCTTTCAGCCGCTCTGCGGGCTCCTCACCGGAGGAGGCTGAAGCTACATAAAAGCGCATTATGAAAATTATAATATCGGGCCCAGAGCATGTCCGCGGAGGCAGCTCGGCAGCTTTCACGCATTGAGCCCCTGTTCAGCTGGACTGAGCTGTAAAATATCCATTTGAATTCGGTGCCTGAATGGAGCAGCAGCAAGAACAACAAGGACCCGGGCAACAGAGCTCCCTTTATCCCCCCCCTGTGACTTTCCCCTTCTTGGCCATTCCTTTCCTGTTGCACCTTTCTTGCTTATGGGCAAATTCAACGCCTTTTTTTCTCTTCTTTCTTTTCCCTGAGCGGGAAGGGGGGACGTGTGCGGGAAAGTCCCCGTACCCTTCCTTGCCTCCCTCCCCGCAGTACTCTCCCCAAAGCCGGTGGTTCGTCTGGTTGCAGTGCCGGAGGGGGAAGAAGGGGGAGAAGTACCAGGCACGCCCTGCCAGGCAGAGCCGAGCTCCCCGCGGCACTCAGCTTCACACGGTGTAAAGGAGCCTCTTTCTCCAGCCCGGAGAGCGGCCCACTCTGCCTCGGTTTAGCACGGCCCCACACCCTGCGACGGTGCCACTGCTGAGACCGATGCGAAAGAGTCTTTGGCTCCACAAGCCCCAAGGAGCCGGGGATGGGGAGCCACGGGGGGAGAGGGGGACGGTTTTGGCAGTTATGATCTATGGAGGCAGATGAGCCGACCTGCTATTCAAAATACTGCCCATTGTGTTGGTAATGGTCCGCTTATGGCTGGAATAACCCCTTTAATATTAATAGAGCCTTTTAAGGCGGCGGTTTCCTGGGTGCTGGGCAGGAGGGCGAGCAGCGCAGGTGTTGGGGCAACCTGTGCAGGCGGTGGCCCGGCCTCGGCTCCCGGCGCAGGCAGCGAGCAGGTGCTGGCGGGACGCGCACCCTCTGCACCCGGGCGAACAAAGGCTCGGCTCGCCCGGGGTCTGCGAGCATGAAGAATTGTTTAATTTCAGGGGAAAGTGAAAGGCTCTGCTTCTGCCGGGACGTGACATTTCCTGTGGTGAAGCCTGCATTGGCTGCTAATAGAGATCTAATTGATGGGTGAAGTCCCATTTCCGCGCTTTCTCCTTTATTGCTCCATCCAGTCTGTTGCAAAATATAACCTTAATCTGATTTAGCAATTCCTCCAGGATTCGGTGCAAGCTTACAACACAGGAAAAAATCGTTATTAAAAAAGTTAAAATACAGACTTGGATTCGGTGCTTTGCCTTTTTTATATATATTATTATTATTATTTTGTTTGGTTAGTTCTTTCTTTTTTCTCTTCCTTTTTTTTAGACCCAACCCCACCCAGACTCTCGGCAATTTGACACGTTCCTTTTCGGTAATCACTCCGGGTTTTATGACTATTAATATCAGAAGGGATCGGCGATAATGCAGATGTCCCTCTTTGTTTTAAATGCAGATGTCAGCAATTTGCAGCCCTGTTTCCGAGCGCGGCTCCGGGCGCGGACCGAAGCGCAGCCCCGGCGGAGCGGCGCATCACCACCCGGGGAGAGGGAACAAGAGGGGCAAGGCACCGACAAGTTTGGCGATTGACGTCGCCAGAATAAAAAAATATAAGGATAAATAACAATCAGCACAGTTTTGCTGGAGCTCATTCCTCTTTCTCTCCCAGGGGATAAAATAATTCGTTTATTTTAAAAAGGCTGGCACGGGACCCAGTGGCAGCAGGCCCATACTCTCCCTGCCTGCAGGGATGTGCACGGGGCTGTTCGCCTCCCGTGACTGCAGACGAGCAGAGGGGCCAGGGCAGACCTCATCGCCCCGGCTTTACACCTGCGGGCAGTTTAATGGCTCCGGGGGGCTGCTGGGTGTCCCCCGGGGCCAACAGCACGGGCGGAGTGTGAACGGGCTCCACAAGCCACCGTCAGGAGGGGACGCCCGGCCCGGCTCACGTGTGAAAGCAGCGGACAGGGCATAGATACCCCTTTTAATGGATTTAATCGTTTCTTTGCCTTTTTGCCTTTTTCTTCTATTTTTTTTTTTTTTTTTATATCCGCGCTATCTGAGATAGAGAGGAGTGTACAGGCATTCTGGACCTATACAAACTCTCTTCAGTCCCCCTCGATAGGTTTAATGAGGCGGAACACGATGAAGGGGATTTGAACCGGTCTAAATGATTGATGAAGCCTGGGGCAAGGCTGAGCTTTTTCCGGATAAAGCCCCATACATCCCGTTATAATGGCTGGATAGTGGCAGGGCCGGGCTCCTTCAAAAGCCGTGGCCCAAGCGCATTGAGAGGAAACAGGGAGGGAAGGTGCTCTGTTGTTACCTAATCAGCCAATGCACTGAGCCACCAGCCGCCTGAGGCAGGAGTGCGCTGCCGGGGAGGTGAGGAGGGTGAAAGGGGCATTCCTGACACACTCACAGGCACACACACTCACACACACAGAAGCATGCACGCACCCTCACTCCCCCGTGGAGCCCTGCCAGCCCCAGCCCATGCAGTTGCCTGCCAGAGCAGCCCAGGACCTGGCCTGACTCGGCCCACAACTTAAAGGTTATGAGCCCACAAGTGTGGGGATAGGGGTCTGCCCTTTAAGACAGAGTAGTCTCAACATGCCCTAGACCAAGGCTTTGGTGATGGAGATGGTGCCCATTGCAACAAAATCCCTCTCTGGTGTGGTGGCACACATGTAATGCCTGCAGCACACACACCCCCAACACACACATATGTGAGCAGGAGAGAAGTGAGCCAACAGATGTGGGCGCTGCAATAGTATTTGACAAATAGATTAAATAATGGATGTTAAAATGTCTGCTGTCTTCAAAGTCCCAAATGGAAGGGTGGAAGAGGGCCTACAGATTTGGTGTCATATTCCATGGAGTTTTGAGGTCCCCAAAGCTTCCCAGCTGAGCTGGCCACTTTTTTTGGCAGGGAGAAATATAAGCCAAGCCCTGATCCCAGAGAATGTGAATGTTGTGGAGGTCATCCACTGTGGTCCTAGTAGGATGGTGGTGGTGGTGGAAAGCCATTCCTGCTGACAGGGCAAGAAACTGGGTCCTGGATCCTGACAAGCAAGGAGAGAGTGTCCTGTTATTGTGGCATGCTTAGCTTTGTGTATAAACCCTCCTCGGGTTTAATTTTTTTTTATTTTTTTGATTTCTTTGATGGCTCCTTTGAGGTAAACTAAAACTAGTGCCATGCAAATATTAGATGGAAAAGCTCTGATTTTATAAAAACTGATATGCAAACATATCCTATTGATCATAATTGTCTACATGGAAGAGACTTATTGAGGTCCCACAAAAATAATCAGTTCACTGATTAAACTGTGCAAAGTAGTACCTTGAGTATATGTATACAATAACACACATTCTGTATGCTCTAGTGTTGTGTAAGTTAGTGGTGGGAAAAATCCTATGTAAAAATGTATCCTCTTGAGGAGTGATCTTCTAAACCTTGTCTGTGCCTTTTACCTTTACAAGCAAATGTGGTCTGATTGCAAGGACAAGAATATTTTGAAACCCTGCAGTTAGGGTTCCTGTGATGAATAAAAATTAATCCTCTACACTATCTTGTAGTTCTCAATAATAGCAAAGTTCTAGAAACAATTTTTCCCCTTTTAATAGTGGTTGAAAATACATAATGAAAAGAGGTGGTTTGAATTATTTGTACAGAGGCAGAATTCAATACAGCAACGAGAACAGGTTGTAAGGGGAAAAGGATCACTATTCATTTTTTCACTTCATCTTTTACCACTTTGGCTTTGATCATTCACCATTGGGACTAACACCTCAATCCCCAATCAGATAAAACTCTTACTGTAGTCAGCAAAGTGAAAATCTTGTTCACCTTATGAAATCCCACTGATTTCTGAGGAGCTGTTTATACCTGCAGAATGAGCAGATTTAAGAGAGACACAAAGTAGGAACCCTTGCAGATGTGAACTGAATCCTCCTCATCAGCTGCCTTAGGTTGGGAGTATTCACACCAGTAGTTAGCAGCAAAGGTAAAGAACTGAACAAAACATTTGGATAGAAGACTCCACTAAGTTTTTACCTTTCCTCAATGCTGGGAAGTTAAGGATGAATAAGAGAAAAACTTTATTACAAAATGTGTATGAAGGGTGAGTCATGATTATTGTTGTCTTGCTAAAGCAATAGTGCTTTGGGAAAAATAAAACAGGACAAAAGAAATCAGTGAGTTAAATGAAATTATTAGTACAGTTCAATTTGTCTCTGGAAACCAAACAGACATTTTGAACAATGAAAAGAGAAACTGCTGGTTGTTTCTTCCTAGATACAAACTCTATTACATCTATCAATTTCCTTTTATCTCTAAATTATCTTGATTTTATTATTAACAAGAACATTACAGCATATTCTATTGTACTCTACATCCAAGGATCTCAGAACATTTTTCAAGTATTAATGAATGAGCAGGTAATGAAAAAAAAAGCTGTTATTTTGTATTCAGTTACTGGTGACTTCCTGGAGATCATAATGCACATGGAGTTTCACAGTTTGGCAACATTGTCAGGGTGAGAATTACATATCTACTCCTTTTTGAAGGAAAAAAAATATGCTATGAGATAACAAACAGTGCATAGTTTGACTTGGAAACCAGGACACAGTAGAATGAAATAAAGATCACAATACAAGTCTGATGATTGCCAGTCTGATTCCCTGACACCAGCCAAATCCCTGTCTCCCCCATACCTAGTTTAGTGCTAATACTAAACTGTCTCTCCCCTCCTGGCAAGGAATACCAAGATTTGCTGGGTCCTTGCAGAAGGAATACCCAAGTGTCCCACCCTGTTCTGTGACATGTCTCCTTTCCCAGAGTCACCACAAAAATTGTTGCAAAGGCACTCTAGAGAATGGGTCAGTTAGTTTTATAGTAATGGGGTTACTCTCCTGACAACTTTAACACCCAATCTTTATGGAATCCATGATTTGGTTAAATTCATCACCTCACATGTGGTATCTTTGTCCTGCGCACTTTCTTTCTCTCCCAATATGCAAAGTGGAAGAGAAAGAGGTCATGAAAGCCCAGAAAGTTGGTGGCAGTGACCAGCCAGAGGGGTTTCTGCCAGTACAGCATCCATGGGACCACAACAGAGGCACTGGATAGTGCAAAGGCCTGGAGACTGGCAGTTCCCATTATTTTATGATATGTTCAGAAGAGGTTCAAAAGTCCATCTTCTTCCTGATTCGGTAATTTGACAGGAACTCTTCACAAGTTTCATTCTTCCACAGAGACTTGATACAAACCAATGAAGTGTAGGCTACTGTGGTATTCTCATTCAAAAAATGTTTCCTACCTGGTCAGTAATAAGAAAACTCCACAGTGATATGAGGTCTTCTTCAGCTTATGTCAACTCCTTTATATGACAGAGTTATCTGTGTATGTCACAGCCAGAATACTCCTCTGATGAAGTGATTGATTTCAGGCTGTCCTCTGGGTTCCCATGCTGGGGCACTTGCTTAGACAAACACATGCAGTAACATACAGCCCAGAGAGTAGGATTGCAGAAGTCTTAGTTACTCAGGAATTTAGACAAAAAATATCTGATGTCTCCTGAATAATTCTCCTGATAAATGCATGAAACATTTACTTAAAATGCTTAAATCTGGGGGTTTTGTTTTTTTAACAGGGAATATACTGGCTTTCCTGTTTACGGGTGAAATGATCATCAAAGACTGAAGAATATAAAATATTTACAGCTATAGTCAAAACAAAGTAGAGAAGAATTTCTTCCAGCATCTTCCAGGCTGGTTACTTTGAGCTAGCTACCTATAGCATACATGTTTTGATCGCACATGTGTGCATCTAAAAAGAAAATGGCTGGCAGTCAGAGAGGCTGAGCTGTCAGTCACCATTAAGTATCTTATTATGGTCTTATTTTTTTGTGGAGGAAATGCCTTATATTTTAATAGAAATCCCATTTTGTTTAGGGTATTTTCTTTGTGGCCAGAGTCTCTTTTCTCATCCTACGCTGCCATATACAAGCATTTGAAAGCGTCCTAGCCCTTTAGATTGCTCCAAAGTAGCAGCACAGGGAGTGAAAAGGAGCGACAAAGATCCATGGTGCTGCACCCCCACTGGGCCTGGCAGAGGCTCCTCCTGTCAGTGGTCAGTTTTTATGACAGAAGAACAAAGTGCCGAAGCTGCCTGCAGCTTCATTCAGCCCCGCGGTTGCCCAGGCAGGCAGGCCGGCAGGCCAGCAGCCAGAAGCCAGCAGGCAAAATTTAACAGCCACGCTTCAAAACACTGGTAACAGCCATCAATGGATCCATAACTCTGAGCTCTCCAGATATGGGGTCATCTTTCAATACTACCCCACTGTCATATACAACATTTGTCTTGTCCTGCATTCAACTAATTGTGTCAATCTACGGGGTGACTCTATAATACACATATACAATAGCACAATGAAAGCAATAATCTCCTACCCAGTCTCTTTATTTATTTAAGTGCTATTACAAAGTTTCCTGCAGCAAAGAGAAGCTGGGAGGCTACAGCCTATTCCAGCCATGCAACAGCTATCCAGATGAAAGAATGTGCTGACTTAAATAAGTTATATCTTTCTGTGACTTTTTTCTTTTTTCCACCTGACAACACTACCGAGTGGTATAGAGGGGGTGGTGGGAATTAACTTCATTAATATTTTAAAATTTGTACCACAAAAAGAAACAGAAATCCTAATAAAATTTGTGATTCCTAGGTAATTATTTTTCTTTCTGACATTTTTAAAGGGAATATTCACAATTTATATTTATTATAAGTAAAATGCAAATACAAGACATATAAAATAGCTCAAAGCTTTCTCAGTTTAATGGGTCTGTGGCTCTAGTTTTTGAAATCCTAATATCATTATGTATCTTTAACATAAATAACTTTCATTGTAGCAAAATTACTCCTTCTTAGTTCAAAACTCTGTTCAGACAATTACAATAAAATACTAGATATTGCTGTTCTCAGCATCATTGCATTAATTGCACAAATGACCACATTTGGCTAATGTTCATAAGCCTCACAATCAATCAGGATTCATCCTTGCTCTGCTATCATCCCGACACACTGCCAATTCCTCTTTGCAAAGACTGACACCTCTCCTAGGACCAGCCACAAATAGATGTTTTAAGGGTGTCCAAGGTTGGGGTAGTTTGCTGGAATCAAGGTGGCCTCCCAGTCTCTGCAAGTACTTGCAAGTCACTGACAGCTACCTACTCTCAGTAATGTCCTTGTAGATAGCAGGATGCTTTATTATCATGTGTTTATGACAGCATCTGGTGGATCTGCCAGCAGGGATGGAGCCCTTTCTGCCCAGGTGCTGTCCCCAGACAGACAGAGGTAACTCACCTGAGATCACTGAACTGTCTCTCCTGAGTACTGTCTGTCCAACAAACAGCTCAGCCTTATCCAACTTCCACTGAATACGGAGCGGAAAGCCAAATGAAGAGAAGTCTTCTCATATAAGCAGATGATCTGATGAAGTAACAAGGGAAACATGTAGCAGAAAGCTGGATATATCACAAAACAAACCAAATATTCTGGGATGGGAAGTTTTCTGATCAGCATATTTTTGACTAGTGTCATGGAAGATATCTTTTAAGGAGTTCTTCAAATAATCTGGTGACTAGAAAAAAATCCTTTCTGTCTGAGAAACAGGAAAATGCCTCTAATTATGTTCTGGATAAGTAATGAAAAAGGAATGAGTCAAAATGACAAATGTACATCTTCAATAATGCATAACCACAATGATTTACAATACTGAGGGAAGAAGAATGAACATGTTAACATGTGCCCTTCTCCGTATTCTATAGATAACAAAAAGCAAAAAGGTGCTCTGCCAAAGACATTCACAGTCACAAAATCACAGAATCTTACAATTACTGGTTTGGGTTTGAAGTACGTTAAATATTACCTTGTTCCAACCCCCCTGCCCCGCAACATCACCTCCCTAGACCAGGTTGCTCAAATCCCTATCCAGCGTGGCCTTGAACACTTCCAGGCAGTCAGGCAGTGCCCCATACCTCTCCCAAAGGCTGTATGCAAGTACCTGGAGTGAAAGGACCTACAGGCATTTATGCCATGCTGGAGCACCTTCTTCCTGAACACTGGGCAGACTTCTGCCTAAAGCTGAGGAGGGAGCCTGAGAGCAGGACACTGGACAGCTGAGCACACTGGGCTCTCAGTGAATGTGTGGGGGCACTTGAAGCGCATTAAACTGAGCTCTGCTTGCTTTGCTGCAGTGTTTCTTAAGAGTTCTCAAACCAAATCCTGTCTCAAGAAAATAAAAGTACCAGTCCTAAATGCAGTTGTCTATAAAAGCCAGACTGTGTGAGATCCAATCACACTGTGAGACTTTTCTTGGTGCTTAATAAACCTGACTGAGTAATGGAAGAGTATTTAGGCGAACACCATGAATAAACCACTCCTGCCCTCTGTTTTTCTTTAGGTCTTGGTCTGTGAAGGCTGGAACAAAATTTTTGTGGGAAGTTCATATGACACAAATAATGACAGGATGAAAGCTTCAGTGCTGGGATAGATCAGAAGTTAAAGGATATTTATATATTGAGATACCAAAGACAGTTAAAAAATTTTATATGACTAAAGTTTTATTTGGGGACCTGAGAGTATTTGCAATAGAATTTTTCTTAAAACAGAGACAAAACTTATCATATTTTAAATTAGATCTTTCAAACTTACTGAAAGTAATACGATAATACTCTCTTTACTTGTTGGACAGAGATTGTCAGGAATTTTAGGTATTTAACATTGACAGTGATTAAAAAACAAAAAATGGTCTCAATGGTACTTTGGCCTACTTCTCTGTAGTAACTCCTATCCATAGGAACAATTGCACATGATTCTGCTCTCCCTGATCAGATAATTCAAAGGGACAGTTTCACACAGGATTTACCACTTGTAAAATCCTTTTTCCAATGAGTATTTCTAATGTTAAAAAACCATAAAGTTGTGCTATCAACAGCCTAGTAACAAGGTTAACCAACTAGAAAATATTAGTATTGAGCACATAATTTAACTCCTAGTCCTAACTAAGTCAAAATTTGCCTGACAGCTAAGGAGTGAGGGCTTCAGAATATATCCCATCACTGCCCCTTCCATTTTCTTGCATGCCAGTGCTTACTTGCAATCTGACACAGGATAGGGGGGAAGGTGTGCTAGATGTGAACACAACAGGGATAGAGACAGCATGTTTGTTGCAGAATAGAATTTAAAGCACATAATAACTGTGAATGTCTCACATGTAGCCAGACCATACACAAATTTCATGTAGACAGTCAAAAGTTCTAATTGTGATTGCTGCAAAGAGCAGGCTCTGAGTCACTGGGAAGTGAGCTGTTTTTTGTAGATGCCTCCTTTGAGAAAGTAAATGCATCTCCTAAAAGACCATCTTCAGGAAATAGCCTATATATATATATATATATATATGTATGTGTGTGTGTGTGTGTGTGTGTGTGTGTATGTATATGTTCTGCTTACACATAAATGCAGTTGTTTGAAATAAGGAGGATTTTCAGTAATGCTGTGATATTTGTATATCTACACAGTCTCTATCTATTCCGTATACACAAACATCCGCCTACCCAGAAAATAATTGTGGATAATTCAATGTTCAGATTCGATAATGGATGCTCAAATAAATATGAGAATTCCAAGCAAATTTGTGCAAATGAAAAAAGATTTCCTCTGACATAATGGCATGGTGCAAGGCTGTCTGTAATGAGCTGTAATTTGTCTGGAAGAGCATTTTAAAGGGGTTGATCCATCCACTGGAAGACCAGCAACTGCTCTGAGACTAGAAGCAATGAGCCAGCCTGCCTCGTCTCAGAGGAAATTACACCACAAGCAGGCCAAATTTCTGACAACTTCCATAAATTATTTCAGATTTTCATATTTCAAATTTCATCTGCATTCATCATGTGAGTTTGACTGGGGAAAAATGTCTAGGAGGAGCTCTGCTAGCATTCAGTGCAGCAGTCCCAGGAGCCTGCCCTGGGACTAGATAATTGAATTTAGTTTTGATTAGATTATTCTTGCTGCAGTCTACTGCCAATCTGAAGTATTGTGCCTTCTCTTCTACTTAACCTTCCTGCCCCATGCCTGCTCCAGCCTGCATGCAGCTCTCTGTATTGCAGAATATATTTGAACAATCAAACTTAGGAGTTATTATTTTGCTTTCCATTGTCCATCCTTATAAAAGCACACATCTTTCACTGGGTTCCCTCTTCCCTGAAATCAGATTACTTCTTTTTTTTAAGTTTGTAATATTGTTTACCATTTTCAGTGGAAAGTGCCCTGTAATTTAGGGGGAAAATCTAAAATCATTACATCTCTGGATGATGCAACATATCATAAATAAGGATCATTTCTTAAACAGCTATAATCATCACTAGGCAATACACATGAGACTAAGAACAGGTAAATAATGAATTCATTCATCTATTTAACTAAAAATCTATTGTTAACCAAAGTTATTAATCAAACCTTTTGCTAGTGGTCAATAGAAAAACAAGCAAAATAAAACCCCACCCCTACCCCCAAACTAGCTCCACAGTGTTTCTTTGAAAGTAATCCATTAGAAACGCAGAATATGACCTTTTAGCAAAAGAATAACCCAAGAACCATGAACCACAAAACCCCCTATAAATGAAAAACATTTATGAAACAAGTATGGCAGAACACCAACAAAACCCCCTCATACGGATGCAGCTAAATAGTTATAATAATGTTACTAGAAGTAACAATATGCAATAAATGCTTCTTAATGCATAGGTATTATTTTTCTCCATTTACAGAATATGACTGAAATTATACATATTTCAGGTGCAAAATACTTGTAAGTCTCAAAGTCATAGTCTGGATTATTAGAAACACAGATAAGGTAAACAAAGTTAATGCTGTTCTTTAAGTAATATCTATCACTTCCCTGTTATTGAGTTATTTCTTTTAACAATATAGGTGTTTTTGATGCTATGTGTCTGAACTGAAGACTTTAGATTCTTTATTGTTCTCCATTTTGATGAAAAAAATTGAATTTGGGTCTCATATATTGAGTTTTGTTCCGTAAATATACTGAAATCATATTTTTGTTAGAAACTATCAATAAATCCAGTATAAGAAAAGTAATAAGATACAAATATGAGCAGGACCTTTGCAAAGGAAATATTGCAAAGAGAGTGTGCCCATAAAATATATTAGGGAGTGTGCTTTCTCCCTTGTGTTTGAAGAAAATACAGAAGGAATTTCAGGGAATCGTGCTATTTTTAATACAGATACAACACATGGAATCAAATGACTGTAACAGCTGGGGGTTAATGTTCTAGAAAATGATCAAAAATGAACTGATAATGTATAGATTGTCTTAAAAGGCCATTATTTATTGGTTTGAAAATTTGTTTCTCATTAATACAATTTACCAATGCAAGGCACCTCACTCCAAAGAAATGACTGTGTGTGTACACATACAGTTCCAAAAATGTCCAAAAAATGTATGTGCACACATACAGCTCTCCTCACCCCCTGCATGTGGTATGGAGTCCTATGTCTAAGTAAACATGTGCACACGCTTGGTTATCTTGTGTGCATGTATGTGCATCATGGCACAGATGGGTTTGTATTTTTGTGTGACTTCTGTCAATCTATGGAAAGATTCACCACCACAAGATCTGGGAAAAACGAGTGCTGAGGAGAGGGAGGAAACATTAAAGACAGCAGATGAAGTGTGGAATGTCCCACAAAGTGCAGTTAAAGGGAGAAAGAAAATAGCTGTACTTGCTGTCTGTGAGTCCCACCCCACAGACCTAATATGCTGCATTTTTATAGTTGTAGCTGTGCTGTAAACAAGGATTCTGCTATGCAAGAAAGGGCCTATGGACTCCAGTGTACAGCTGCAATGGGCATGAGAAACCCAGAAAGGCTCCCCAAAATGTATGCGTCTCTTGCCGTTTACTGAACAATCTCCAGGGTGGCACAGGGGAGGAATTCTTCTGACATCATCTTGTTTTGTCTACATTTTATTAAAAAACAATTTAAAATTCAGCAATGGGAGCTGTCTTAAAGACCTATTGTTTCCCCTTGTTTCAAGCAGCATCAATGGCTCATTCCTGCTCTTACTGAATTTAACAACCTCGGGCTCCAGCTTTGTACGGCAGCTCAGGGCCGTGAGGAATGTGCGAGGCGGCTCTCGGCGCTCTGCACCTGACACGGAAATCACACAAGGCAGCAGCACCACTCTCTAATTACAGACACCCCACAGCAGTTCAACTTCTGAAGTGTTATTGTTGCTTATGTTTTTCTTTTACACATCACACATATGAGTCTTATGACATAAAGAGCACTTTTTGTTTTGAGGTGGCTGAGAATGTCCCTTTTTTTCCTTGAAACGAGTATTCAGAAGTAATAATTGCAAAATAGGCTTAAATATGTGGCATGCCATGTCTTTGCAACATCTCTTGTTGTGTATTTGAATTACTGGTGGGAATACACATTATTTAGAACTACACAGAATTAAACCTCTTCTATAATGCAAAAGAATGTTACAGGAAATAAATTTAACTAAGAAGAGGCATGACTAAGTTCAGGTAATTCTAATATAATTTATAGGTATTAAAATTACGAGGCTATTTATCACTTTCATGTTGTGCACAATTTCAATTGCCATCAAGCATTGACGTTTGATCCACACCCTGATGCTGAAAAAGGACATTTCTGCCTCCCCTCTCTGCTGCCACTCTCTTCCCTTCCCCCTCTGCCCTTTTTTCCAGTGTCCAAATTCAGGTCAGTCTCCAGCTGCTTTGCATTTTTTGCTTGATAACAGAATTAGAACCTTAAAGGTCTTTGAATTTTCCAGTGTAGATGCACCGTTCTTGCTTTTTGTTTGGTTTTGTTGTTGTTTTTTTTTTGGGGTGGGGGGAGCAATGTGTGGGTTTTTTTTGTTGTTGTTTAAGATTTCTATCTTCTTGAAAAAAGTTTCCTTCAAGTTCTTAACTAAGAGTAAATTAAAAAAAAAAAAAGAAAAGGAGGAAAGAAAAAGATCTATAATGCATGTGGTCAAATTGCAGATAGAACTGATCACAACTTGGCTTTGACTTATTGGGCCATGAAGAACATTGACCTAAGGAATGATTTAAAGCATTTTGTCAGTTCCTGATGCTGAGATGCCTTAGAAAGAGAGATGGGCTGTGCCAGTGCAGGCCATTCTTCAGGGTCTCCCAAACATGAACCTACAAGGAAGAGCCAAGCATCCAGGCTCCTGGGGAAAATAGAAAAAGCAGTAGCCAGTAGAAGAGATTTATATATAGTTGGTTTTTTAAGAGTTTTTTTGCGAATTGGTTGTAATTGTAACAGACATTTTTACTGAAAGGGACAAAATTGATTCCTGTGCAGATTTGCACCATAATATTTATTTCCAAAAAGTCTAATTAGAAAAGGGTGACCAAAAGTGCACTTTCCAATAATAAAAGGTAGAATCTTATAAAAGTTTTTTACTGCTTTTGTTAAAAGAAACAATCCCTTTCCCTTAAGACCTTGCCCCTTGTGATATGTGATGAATAAATAATTAGATTAGTGGGATTTTAAAAAAAATTATCTTTTATTAAAGGATTTCATTTAAATAAAACTAAGACTCCAAGGATAACACATGTAATGCTTGGGTAACAGATACGATTTTCTGTGATGAACTTAGAACCCTGGAATGAAGAAATGTTGCTTGGGATTTTAGAAGGTAGGGTGATTTTTAAACCTAGAGCGAGTTTTTTCAAAGTATGGAGAAAAAGATGGTGGGGTGGGGGGGGGGTCTATCTGTAGATAATTTATTTTCAAAGCAGTACATTCCAAAAAGTATTACCAACACTCCCACATCAGACCATGCCAATCATTCTGCTGCTCCCTACCTAGGAGCCAACGTTGCCTGAGGAGAGCAAAGGGTTTTTGAGGAACCAGATATGGACAAACATTTCTTTTCCTCCTGGGTTGAATATGTAGCATAAACAAAATGGGTAGAAACCAGCTTTTTCGAGGCAGCTCAGGTTTTCTCTGTGTTAGGCTTATTTCTCTCAGAGGTTAGGAAGGGACCCTCAGCCAGTTTGTGCCTGAGGCACAGGGCACCACAGAGGGACCAGCTGGTGCTGCTCCCCTCTCCACGCAGCCTGAGCCCTGCAGCAGCTCTGGGTCCTTAGAGCAGCTCTGCAAATGCTTTGGCTCTCCTGGTGCCAGAGCAGCTTGGAAATGAGGGAGCTGTAAATTATTTCCTAAATCTGACTTCTCTTTTTCCTCCCAGCAGGTCTTGGATAAACAATCTGACCAGCTTTAACCATTTTTGCAATCAGTCATTCCAATTTGTAAATTACCTTACATTTAGCATTACAGTTCTTCTTCAGGGTGTGCAGCTGATTCCCTTCTTTCTGAAAAAAGAGTCCCAAATCACATTGAAATCAAAGTAACATCAGCATTTGTGCCCTTTCCTCAGAATTTCAGTTATGATTTTGAAAAAACAAAACATGGACTGAAGCCAGCTTTTACAGATTTCTAGAACTAAACTAATGGTAAAATCTTATGGAAAGTTTTAGGTTGTTTAGTTTTTTTGTGGGGCTTTTTGTTTGTTTGTTTTAGTTGCATTTTTTTAATAAAAACATGCATCTACATATATACATCAGGGTTTACTCAGTGGCTGGAAGGAGAACAGACATAACAACATGGGAAGGCTCATGTCTTAGTATCTTGTACCTTACTGGAAATTGAGATTAAGGACATCTCACACCAATGAAAAAAAAAATCTTTACTAATTAGATTTCCAGTTAAATTTTGCACACTGAAGAACATCTTATTTTTCAGACATAAATCCAAACTTCGCAGTTCTGGATCTCCTTTCCTCTCTGTAATGTCAGCCCACACCTCTGGATGAGCAGATTTAGCATCGCTCTAAGGTAGTGGCCTTTCTCCTCAACCTCCTTAAACATTGAAATAGTACTAAGGCAGCTGGGTACTCTGCCCAGCACAGATTATTAACTCTTCCAGCACCCAGAATCCTAAAATGCCTCTTAGTGCCTTACCCCCCAGTCACACAAAATGTCCCCAGCTCTGAGTGACAAATTGACCCATCAGGGTCTACACGAGATGTCACCTCGCCAACAACCTCTGTGCTCTGCATATTCACCAGGATGGGGTGTTAGCAGGAAATTTCCAATCATTTTTGTTCTAATGGGTTTTGGTTTCACTATCATCTGTTAACAAAATACAGTAAGTCTGCTAAACAAAAAAAAGTGACTTCAAAAGACTTCAAAGCTTTTCCACAGGCCAGTGGCTGACATCAAAAGCAATATATGTACAGATGACAGCTGTGGATCTGGATTCAGGAGCAGGAATGCAGGCTCCAGTGACGTTCCAGTGACATGCAAAGGCAGCTTAGTTTAGGGGTAGCTAGGAGAAATCCATTCCTTCACTGGTCAAAAGGACTTTCCTTAGTGTTAAGTTCTGTCACTGTATGCTGATCTTTTATTTCGGACTTTGCACATCCATTTCTTTTCCCTGCTTGCCTAAGAAAATATCCACAGAGGTTCCAAAGCTCAATCCATGCAAGCTCTGTAACATGGAGGACTGACAATATTAAACATTTTTTACCGGCTGAATTTGAAATGCTTCTGCAAAAAACACAGATGAACTGTCCTGTGCAGTTCTGAGTATATTGTATGGTTTTGATACATGATTGATGAGCAGCAGGGAAATACGATCCTGTTGATGTGCAAATGCTGAGACAGTTTGATAGGAGCAGCATCACTCCATGCATTTCACCTGTGAGTGGCCCTTCAGGGCTGGTGGGCTGGCAGCAGGCAGCTAAAACCTGGCACAGGAGCATGGTAACCTTCAACTGAGTGTTATACCTGTAGTACGAGGCTGCCTGTGAAGCGAATCGCATCCTGTGTGCTGCATAAGGGATCTTGTGCTTCCCAGTTCAAGGGACTGCTCCTGTACACAGCCAGCTTTCATTCTCTGCTGATACAGCTACGCTCCCAGGGAAATCCTTTGTTGTGGGAAAGAGAGTCCGAAGCGAACCAGCAGAGCTAACCACAGGAGGAGGGGTAACGCATACGGCCATCAGTGTTTGAATGGCTCTTTGCTGCTGAGGAACAAACTGCTGAAGGACTGAACAAAACATATAATTGAGACAACCTCTGTTCAACTTATCCCTCAAGAATATCCTTACCTTTCAGTGCATGTTTAACTCCTGGTAGCTGATGTGTGCTGCTGACAGCCACTGCAGAGCTGCCTGCCTGGGTAGGCATCCTCCCTCTGCTTCTCTGCCTCTCTGCCCACACTGTCCTGCCATGCATCTGGGGGGCTACAGCCACAGTTCACAGAGTGTTTGATGGATGTTAGGCAATTAAATTCAATCTCTGACATGGGGCACAGATTGTTGAATGCTCTATCATCAGGTCTCAAATTCTGAAAAAACATTGGACTCATTTGACATAGACAATAAAGGCAATAATGACACATAATCTGGGAAATGATTTGTTTGCTTTTTTTTTAATACAGTAGCAGATGCAGGGCTGACTCAAGCCTTCCCAGTAAGCAGAGGCAAAATTCAATTTTTCAGTCGCAGCAGAGCAGTTCCTTGGCACCAGCCCTCTTGGATGACTCAGAGCACCAAGGCTGAACGTATTCCCATGGCCCCACTCTGCACATCAACCCCTATACTGCACCTTACTTTCCTCCTACCCTATTTCCCATTTGCATCAACATCCATCCTGAGCTGGTGGCAGGGGCACCACGGTGCTTGGGGGACAAGAAACATGTCCATCTCCCAGCCCCACCTCTGACATCCTCACCTGGCTGAGAAGCTTGCTTTGTGCAGGACTCCCCTCTGCCCAGAGGCACAGGTGATACTTGCATGTGGGCAATGTGGGCCGGCCAGAGTTGTGGCTCCAGGCTCCTCACATGGGGCAAGCCCCTTTGCAAGCCCCCTCAGACCCTGGCCCTAGGTAAAAAGCTTGATTTATTCATTCCTGGATGTCATCTTGAATCCATCTGGCTTCTCTTTTACTTGTAAGCCTTGCAGGCTTTGAAGCAGATGCTTCTGCCACTGCAGGTGTGAGAAAGCTTTGTATATGTTATATATACATCCACGATGGCATTTCTCATTAGTAATCACCCAGATAAAACTCACAGCAGCCACAGTGCTCTATATCAGGGCCACCTTCTAGGACTCCAATGCCCTGGAGGCGGCTGCCTGATCTTTGGATCAGTGAAGTGAGTGCCACTTTTTTGAGACTGTAGCTCTGCTTGCTCTTGGGAAAGGAGAGGTGAGTGGTACCTCATCTCTGGACAGGAGATGGGAGAAGGTCCATTGATCAGATGGCACCAGGAAGGCAGGAAAAAAGTGAGCTTCAGTAAGACACAGTAATTACTCAGTCTGGGCTGTACCACGTCCTGCAAGAGCCTACTTCTTCCAGCAAAAACTGTCAAGTTCTATACCCAAGCAGTTTACCAAAATGAGGGTTTTTCAAGCCTACAACAATGTTTCCAGATTTGATTCAGTGAAATTTATTTTGAAAAATATGAGACGTTAAATGGCTGATTATGTTTCAACTCCTGAGATGAAAATGCTGCCCACACAAGTGAATGCATCACAGTCATTCTTCCTGCCTGTGTGTTTTCCAAGGACCATAAGAAACACCTACTAAATGTCACCAGACATTGATGTCTGCAGGAAGGCCCAAGACAGACACTTGTTTTCTTTCCTGTTCCTCCCCATTCCATTCCTTCCCTTCCCTCCTACGTGTGTAATCAGTCATGGGCTGAGCTGATGGGGGTGGGTGGGTGGGTGGCCCCACTCTGCTATGCAGGTAGTCCCATGGGTGTTCCCCATGGCATTTCTGAGGTAACTGCAGAGAGGGGAGCAGAGAGAGATGCAGAACTTAATGGTCTCCTTAGCACCCTTCTTGCCTCCCAGGGAAATCTTTTTTTTTCCTTCCAGCTGAATTTTTTCCTTCCAGTTTGGGAATGTAGGTCTCATTAATGAGATTAATGGGACCTGACTGTATGTACAAAGAGGACAATAGGTCCCTAAGAAGAACCATGCCTCCTTTGGGGAATGTCAATACAAATGGGAAAGACGTGGATTTGTTGTGGTCTTTTTAGACGCCAGAATACTACCAGAACAACAGCATAGCGTGGAGGTTGCTGGCAGCCCTTGTAATGGGGAATAATTACTGATGGTCAAGGAGTTGTGCAAATGTCTGAGGGTAAAGATTGGTGTCCCTGTGGCTACCCAGTTAATAACACATTTGCAGGTAAGAAACTTGCTCTATGAATGCCATGTTTGAAATCAGAAGGTAAAAACAGAGTTGGGACATTTTTTATGGGTAGCTTGGGTAGGCAGGTCAGATTCAAACCTCCTTTTCCATTGGTTGTTTTTTTGTTGTTGTTGTTCTTTGTTTTTAGGGTTTGTTTTTTGGTTTTTGCTTTTTTTATTTTTAAAATATTTTTTGTCTTCTTGTCCAAAGGAAGAAGTGCCTTAGTAAGACACAGCTGGTAGATTTTTCTCAAGATCCCTCAAACCCAACAGAGAAGGATCCCACCACAGTCTGACATAAGAAAACCCCAAACGAACCTCTTGTTGTCTTCATGGGTCCCAAA
This sequence comes from Pseudopodoces humilis, assembly GCF_049639895.1. Lineage (NCBI taxonomy): Eukaryota > Metazoa > Chordata > Aves > Passeriformes > Paridae > Pseudopodoces > Pseudopodoces humilis. The sequence continues at coordinate 23,616,437 of NC_142205.1, read as the reverse complement.
TTTTCTCCCAAGATTTTGCAACCTGGTCTTCCTTCCCAGCCCTCCTTGTTGCCATCTCACTTTGGAGTAGTCTGGAGGACCCCACTCCCCAAAGCTGGCTGTCCAGTATTTCAGTAGAAAATATCTACCACTAGTCCAACACAAAACTGATTACTTGGTCTGACTTTACAGCATCAAAACACACCTGTCCTAGCCAGAATATTAAATAAGACTTGCCTTTGGTTAGCTTCATGTTTAAAGAAATGTCATTTTCTACTAAAGATGAAGTGAAATTTTGTCATTTCAGGCTTATACCAAGCTGCCTTTATTAGAAAATGAAGTCTACATTTGAATGAGAACCTATTACTTCTATTAGTCCCTGCTGAGCCATCGCAAGTAAATATTATATACATTATTAGAGGAGATGAGGAGACCAGACAGATTGGCTTCTTGATCAAGGTTATGCTGTACTCATTATGCATCAGCACATCTGGAATGGTCCAGTAGTACCATGAGAATTCCTAATGCATTAATAAGACTTACACCTCCTATAATTACATTTGGCTGATTAACTTTCGTCCAGCTGGTCTTAGCAGCATAAAAAGGTATTTCATAAGCTTGCTACACAGAAGTAAATTCTGAACATCTTTGGCATGTATCTTGCCAACTTTTATTCTGACCTGAATAACTCACTTTCTGGCAGCTTTTAGCACAAATGAATTTAAAATATCCATCACAAACATTAGCCCCCTTGAGCCTGAAACTTTCAGATGCAGAGTCATGACCATACGCCACAAAGAACTACTACATCTCCTTTTAGCATTAGTTATTTTAATATTCAGCCCTAGCTGCCTTTCCCAACTTTTAGTGAAAGTTCAGCATTTACAAGAGTATAAAAAATTGCAAAGCTAGATGTGTGGCTTTCTAAGGGCTGTGGTTTTAGCTTAGATGCTTTTGTTCCTGCTGCTGAATGCTTTCCAGATTGCAGCAGAGTCTGTTTGCTCTTTGAGGAGCGAGGAAAGAATCCACACATTCCCCACCAGTTTAAAAGGAGACCCCCCTTCTTTGTTGCACAGCAAACAAGGCAGCTGGGGGGTCAGCTCTGCTTCTCCTGCCATTAGGTGTCACTGCAGTAAATGGAAATTACTGACAAACTGTTTGAAAAGAGGAACCATTGCCAAAGATTATTCTGTGAGAAAAGAAAGAAATATATTTACAACATAAATGATGGCTGTATTCTAGACCTAGGCTTCATTGCAAGTTTTCTTAGCAAAATTCAATTTAGTTTTTTCTAATTCATAGTCCCCTAAGTGGTTTGAAAATGCAAATACCCTAAACACTTCCAGAAATTATTTAAACATTTTGTTGCAAGGGCATAACCAATGTAGATTCAAAATATATAAACAGTTCTTTTATCTTTTTCATATAATTCAGTTATTTTACTGAAACTGGAAACATTGTGCAATACAAAGGGTAATCTGGACATAAAGTCTGTACTCACAAGTCTGTAGAGGGGAAAAGAAAGAGCATATAGAGCAGTCAAAGTATTTCAGAGTCTAGTCCTCCAACTTCATTTTTAACAAATTTTTTCCTTTTACTTTCACACAGAGATTTTTAGCTTTCGTGATCAAAGTACCAGAAAACCCTGTAACATACAGTTGATTTTTTGTTTGTTGTAAGATTTGCAAATTACTGCCATCACAATCACCTTAATTAATTTTATGTTTCCATAGCCATAATTCACACTGAACATATCTACTGCTTTGTTAAGAGCAGATATTTATGCTTTTAACAGCTGTCTTTGTCCTACTCATGATTCTCTCTTATGTGGGCTGATTTTACCCCCATGTTAGACCTCAATCTCTGCAAAAGCCATATTTTGCTCCCTTCCTCACCTCACTCCCACTTTGAAGCACAGACCCGGAACCCATCCAGCAGGACCTTTAATCTGCATGCAAGGATCAGGCCACAGGCAGTGCCAGGGAAAGCTTCTGGATTCCTGAGGAGCACTGAATCTGGTGATGACTGCCAAGCCACTTGAAAATAAACACCACCATTGTAGTTCTGAAAAGCCAAAATTAGGAGTTTTCAAATAATTTCATTTTAATTAGGCTTTCCATTTTTGATAAGTATAGTATGTTGTGCTTAAATTATTACATATATTTTATCAACTGGAGTAGTTAGTCCTGGAAATAATATTTCAGTAAACAACCCTCTTCCCTCTCTCCATGCAAAAAAACCAAAAAAATGGAAATATCTGGAGTAATGCTCAGTCCAGGCCATCCTCTGCTGGCTCTGCTCTGGCCAGCTCCTGCTCTCGAAGGATCGCACCAAACTTGTCCATTGAACGGCCCAGACTCATTTTAATCACCACGGCCTTTCGCAACTCTGTACCCAGTTATTTAATTTGTTTGATTGCCCAAGGTTCCTATGTGGTAAGAAGGCTCAGGTATGTGCATTAAATCATGGTTTTGCTTTTGGACCTAAGGGATGAAAAAGAATGCAGAAGTCTGTGGCTCATTCTCTATATGGTTCTGTCACTGCAATAGGATTGATCTTCCTAACCTGCTTCATCCATGTGATCCAAATCACCGTCTGGAAAGTTTCACAAGTCCCAAAATATTTTTTTTTCTTTTTGCAAAGAGTCCTAGTAACGACCTAATGTTAAAAAACAAACAAAAAATATTTGTAAAAAGACTTTTTGTAAAAAAGTCAAATATTAAATATTTTTGTGACAGAGGGACATAATTCCATTTTATATGTATATATATATGAATATGTGCATATATACATTATATATTTTGCATATATTTTAAAACACACACACTTTATACCTATATACACAGGCATGTTTATGTATGTTTATGCATGTACACATTTGGCACCTAATGTTAAGTTTATTTTTGCATTAAATAATTTAACTACTCTCCTATTGTAATGGCTTACATTTTGGAAGATGAAGACAAACTGCTTAGACCTTGAAAAACACATGGGCTACTCAGATAGATGGCATCTGGGAGGACTCTGAACTCCCTCAACATTCTATAGGGAAAAACAGAGCCAGGTGCATTTCTTCCTAAATCAAATTAGCTGGAAGATGCCACATCCAATTGTAGTAAATTGATGTGAGAGTTTGTGATGTCTATAGCAGATCTTACAACAAAGGTCAATGTGCAGAGACATAGACAACAGGCTGGTATACAGCAACTTGTAGTGGGGCTGTTCTAACAAAAGCAAGGAAGATGTAAAATTCAATCAATTTTTTAATATAGGAAAAATACAGTCTTAATGATATATTTTAATTAGCCCAAGACAATAACTTATATTGTTAAAAATGTTAATATAAAACGGTGTTTGACAGAGGTATTTTGAGACACATGATTAGAAGAAAATTTTTTCTTTAAAAAATAACAATTTATTTAATATAATCGAGCTAGAGAATAAAATAAATCTGAATTATATGGAGAGAGAGAGAGGGTTGGAAAAGAAAACAGGCGTGGTTATCTAGTACATAAACTTATGGAAAAAATACTGACATATGTCAAATTTACCTATCATTGTCATAATTTTTAAACATTCTGCTTGACATCAACAACTTTATATTGTGCTTTATGACACTTAATTATCCCTAAATTTATTTAATTAACTTCAAAAGACATCTAAAGCAATTCAAATATTGTCTTAAATAAATTATGAGAAATCAGCAGTTAAAGGAAGGCTACATATATATTCTACTCAGAAAATTACCGTTGCAGGAATGGTGAGGTAACGAAGGCAAACACTTAAATACTTATTTCAAAACTGCCTTTGCAACTTTCAACAAAATCTTAAATAGAGAGAGAGAGAGAGTTTTTGGTTTTTTTACTTAATCATGCAGGTTTTCTCCAAAGGTTTCTTTCCTTATATAATGAACAAAAATAAATACTTATTAAAAATTTGCTGTTTTATATATCTTAATTCCCAAGCATTATTTACCACATATTGTTCAAAATCTGAACCGAAGACATTCGTTTCTTTGTGATTGCTTTTATATAGCTTTCATCTCAGTGCCTTGGTGCTTTAAAAATATCCATGGATTTCTTTGCCATATCTTAAAAAACCCTCAGATGATATCATTATTCCTATTTTGCAAATGACAGCTGAGACTGAAGTCAAAATTGCTAAACCTGCGTGCCCAAGCTGAAGCTTTCTGCAGGGTTTTTTTAGCACTTTAAATGCACACTGTCCAAATCCAGTCTGCTTCCATATTATCTGTGATTTGTCCACAAATTTCATGCCACTCTTCGGGTACTTCGACGTGCCAAAACCTAGGCAAGGAACATCATGGTTTGGATGTGCAGCTTTGTGACTCTTCTCCATAGTAAAAAGTCAGGAGCTGTCTTCAGGGCTCACTCACCCCATCTTTGAGGGGTGCAGCATGGTCAGAGGAGATATTCCAAGGAACCAACCTGCTCTTCCCACTCACTGACACAAATAACACTGTGAATCCACTCTTTCTTTCTTGATAACTCCAAAGCAGGTAAAAAAAACTCATATAAAACCACAAATACTGAGTATACTTAAAAACTCAAAGCTGAACAGCCCATTATATTGATTCCTTAGCTAGAACAATGGAGAAACTGTCAGCAGTGGTCAGAGCAGCACAGCCCTTTCAGACCATGGGTACCCCCCGTTTTAGTTCACTGCCTCTGTTTAACCAAGTTGGTATTTTTTCAGTAATTTTGGAGTCAGGTTGTGTGAGGCTGAGACTTCACACATATTTTTAACTTGTGGATTTGTAAACTTTAGCTATGTTTTTGTGTTAATACAATAATGCTGCTACAGCAAAGATGAGAGAACTGCACTTTGCATTCCAAAATACCTTTCAGGGAACCAGATGACTCAGAGAATTGGGAAGAGGATCTGTGTCCTTTCACCCCTTCCCTGCCAGTTCTAATTCAGGCAGACCAGTAGTGGACAAAAAGTCACTCTGGGTGTCACCACAGCAGGGTGAAGTGCTTTGGGGACTCCATCCTTCCCCCTAATGGCCACACGCTCCTATCATACCCTGTTCCCTCCCGTGCCCACAGCTATTATATTCAGAACAACAACACAGAGGCCAAGAGGTGAATGAGCCTGAGAGTTAAATTACCTCTCAGCTACAGAAAATAATTCTCCTAGACAAGAGGGAATGCACTGATGCAACAATAACACTGCAAGTTCTCCCTGCTCCTGGTTATCACCCTGAAGGCAGATACTCCCTTGTTTTGCTTTTTTCTATAGGAGTTGTGTCATCTGCTGACTTGAGTACAGCAGTGGCAGCAAATAAGATGGTAAGGGGCCTGCATCTGACAAGAAATGAAAATGTAAAACCCCCAATTTCTGTGTAATGATGGTCCATTAGATGTGGGCTAAACCTAGGTGAATGAAAAGGTTCATGGGTGTAATGGGATGAGACCTGCAGTCAGCTTCTTCAAGCCTGTGATGCAGTCCTAGGGCTCATTCACAAAATGAGAGCCTGTCCTGAGAATCTGGGAACCATGCTTGGACTTGGATGCTCTGAAAAATCAGATTTCCTTGTAAGAAAGCCAGAGGAGTCTGAAGCAGCTGGGAGGAGGCTCCTGCCTGACACCTACAACCTGACACCAATGCATTCTATCATGTGCAGCCTGAATAAAGGTAGGGCCATTACCCACCAGGTGTGGTGAGGTAATCACAAGCTGCCAGCACTGTCATCACTAAGTTCTCACCTACACAGATTAAATAGAAAAAGCAATTCTAAATGCTACAAGGTCATTAAGTTTTAGAACATCTGAGAATCTCTCCAGCAAACTTAGACACCAGTGGCCATATTTTGCAGAAATCAAGGGTCAAAAGCACCTATGGAGAGAAAGAGCCTACAGTCCTGCACAGTGCTGGGAACCCTGGCTTGCAGCACAGCATCTTCCTGGCACGGGAACATCACCCATACAATGGGCTGATTTTTCATGTGGTTATTAAGACTTTTAGAGACAGATTGCAGCATCTGTGGAAGTCAAACTGGTTGCCTTACACCAGATGTTTTGCCCTGACAGCTCATGCACACGCTAATAATGCTGTCCTTATGCACACTGAGGAGGAACGATAAGGTTGAAGGGGAACGGTCTCGAACAGAACACTGGAATTTCTTCCACATGACAGCAGAGCCTTAGTGTTGTTTGCAATTTTTATGCATTAGTGTTCTGGTATCTCTGTCTATACAAAATTAGACTCTGTGGAAGAATAACTTCTCTGCCTGTCTTCCTGAAGAAATGAAGTTCATTGCAGTAATGTTGCTGGCAAATCCATCTGGGTTCTTCTTTATTCTTTCTATAATAACTTCTGAGATCCTTGCCTGATTTCAACCTACTTTGATCAATAACAGACTCAGAAGTAATTATGTTTCCACCCAATGCATGAAAATGGACGGGTAAATAATCCAAATTATCCCCTTTCTCTTAGAGAAAGGCTTTAGCTTGAATTCACACTGGACAATCCACGTCAAAAGAAATACCTTGCCAATGTCCAGCACTGGAAAAGGGTTTATTCAGACACTATGCCTTCTTAGAAAGAAAGGAAGAAGCTCATGGTAGCGCAGGAGGAAGAGGGAGAGGTAAACTGGGGGAAGATGGGATGTGGCTCTGGCAGAGTGAGCGAGTTGTTAGGTAGGTTCAGCCGAAGAGTATCGACAGCAGTAATTGCGTGTGCTGCACTAATTGCAGAAACACAAAATAACCAGCTGTGAATGAGACTGTTCCACACTGACTCCTTTGCATTTATTAGATTGTGCATGGAAATTAGCAGGTTGGTTTTTAACAGCGTGAAGATCCAAGCCATGACACAATGGGACAAAAAGAGACACTGAGATGACACCTTCCTGAAGGTGACTTCCTCTGAAGCAGTGACATTCAGGTACAAGAGGTGACATGATTTCTTTGATGCCTTTCTGGGACTTGGACTAAAACTGAATTAGTCTGTCTATATTTAACAGTTATGAGAGCTGAAGTCTATTCCATGATGGTTAAACCATGCCCAGGGAGAGCACAGCTGTATAAGAAACCTCCTGTCGGGCTTAGATAAAGAGCAGGAGAGAGTAAAAATAGGAAGCAAAAATTCTTCTTATGCTGACACATACTGCAGTTCTTACACAAACCTGTGTTTAGTGAGTGCCCTTTTACAGAGACTGAATATGCATGAATCTCCCAAAAATATTTATGCTAGGACAAACACTTTCTGTTGAATACTTGGAACTACACACCCACCAAATAAAATCTGATCAGTATTTCAGAGACATTTCAGGCTAATGGTAAGCATTTTCTAGGAGCATTTTCCAATAGCACAAACAGTTGTCATTAAAAAGAGATACTTCAATCAAAATACACACCCACAAATTCTCCTTTATATATCTCCTAATGAAAAAATATCAGGGTTTTTGGAAATCAGAACTGTTCACTTGGCAGCTTTTGTCAAAAATGATAGAGAAAAACAATAAAGAAGGCTTGTCCACTTGTCTCTCTAAAAATTTTATTTAAACAAAAAATGTGATTATTTCTACCTTCTAATTTTAATTGTATATAGATTTTGTCTTAGTGCCAGATGGGGATATTCTATTTTATTGGGTACTTCTGAAATCAAGAGAAATAAAAAAAAAAACCAGCAATTGATTGTGGTCAGATCAAGAAATTAAAGAAAGCCTTTCATAAATCTATTATAATTCTGAATGTTGCTTATTGAGGTTGAATTCAGATTTTTTTTTTTCAGGATTTAGACAAATCCATTATAGCAGAGGATTAAAATTTTTTTCCCTCTGAGGTCGATGTCAAAACTTCAATGGCAGATCAGATGCTGGACCTGAATCAATACAGGAGCCAAGCCCCATCTTCAGGTTATTAAAGGAGTTGTGAATTTTCTATCTTACAGTTTCACTATAGAAACTTTTTCTTTCTGTATTTTTTCAATTTCTGATCAATTCTGCTCCCCCTTGAAAATTCAGATGCATTTAGTGAAGCATTGTGCTGAAACGGAGCATATTTATTGACAATGAAATGAGAGCAGTACACTTCCAAGCAATTTAAAAATAGCTCCCTTCGATTAGTTTCAATGCAAGGATGATAGCACAGAGGATTATTTTTCTGTTGTAGTAAATTATTTATGTGAAAGTTGTTTCCCTTTTAACAAGTAAATCTTCCTAGACACAATTGCATTAGGTCTCTTGAATTTCATAATGGGGTTATCAACGAATGCACACAGGGTTTCAAGGTAAGCCTCAAGTGCAGTTATGTTCATGCAGTGTAGGAAAACAGCTGCCGTATTTCTGTGGCCACAGAGCTCTTCCATGTCTCTTCCTCAGTGGGGGAGATAAAATCAGAGCCTGCTGCTGCAGGGGTTTTGGTTTGGGCTTGTGTGTGTTTGGGTTTATCCCTTTGTGGGAGATGTTTGGTCAAGCCTTGGGAGCACATTAAAGCTCTTGCAGTGAGAACAGCATGTAAGACTTGACTGGGGCTCTGCTGGGAGCTGCACTGTGCCAGGAGCCCTTTGCCTGAAGACTTTACCCATATAACTGCATCACCTCAAGCCTAAAGATCCTGCCAGGACATGATGGAAGGGGGCTGGGAGAGCCCCATCTCCCAAGTTCCCCACCAAATCCTAACCTTTAGGTGTTCTGATCCCTCAGGAGACAGCTGGCAGACTCTGCATCAGCCATCAATATATATGCACCTATTTCAGCACTGTTGTTTTTTTGTACAGCAGGAATTTCAATATCCTGGTTTTATTGACACATGAAAAAAAAAATCTTGTCTTTCTTCTGATGTCTCTTTCATCTTTTTATGAATGAAGGGATGATACAGGGGTAACTATCCCCCACTAGACTTAGTATTTGGTCCTCTGTGAGTTATGTAGCAATATATGACACTGGAAGCTCTGCAGGACAATTATTCAGATGATGCAAAGTCAGGCACAGTTTATTTTCATATCTTCCCCTGACATCTTGTGACATGTGAGCTCTCTGTGCAATGCCAGGGATTAACTGAAATCTGTCCAATTTATATGGCACTTGTGTAACTCCTGCTTCTTGCTACATAAATACATGTGACATCACAAGTGAAGAGATACTATGCACATCAAGCTAGAGACTTGTCTAATACTAAATGCTGGTGGCTTATTAAAGGATACTCAGGGAAGAGTGAATCCCAGCCTGGCTACAGGGAAGAATGGGGCTTTGACTGCATTTGCTTTACAAATCAGCCATCAAGGAGAATCAGACTTCTTGATAAGGGAGAGCACTTTCCTGGGCACGTGACTGGAGAAAAATATGCCCTTTAGAGATGGGAACAGGAGGAAAAAGGCAGGCAAAACACGAGAGTCTGCTTTGAGGACCAGTTTGCCATCCAAGGGAGCCCAACATTAGGGTGCAGGTGAGGACCATGAGCAAAGAGAAAGGACAATGTCAGGGGATCCCCACAGCAAGAACTCTCAGCTACTATAGTTGAGCAATGCCCAGGTGGAAAACTACACAGCTGCCAGGACCTGCTCTGACATTCAGATGAACTTTGTGAGCATGCTGAGCTGTCTTGGTCACTGTTTTCATGCAAACCCACCAAATGTCTTGGTGTCTACCTTAGCAGAATAAATTCCCCTTTCTGTTCCTGACTGTTGCTTACTTGCCAGTGGGGTCCCGAGGTGGCTGAAGAGGCCCAGATTCTGCCATTTCTCAGGAAGCAGACAATGTCATGTGAGGTGGAGAGGTGAGGGAGCCCTGAGTGGACCTTGAGAAGGTGTTCAAGCAGTGCCAGACCCATTCCCTGGCAGGGTCCAGGAACTTCCCATTCCCCCAGAATGTCCTGGCAAGGAGCAAGAGGAAAATGCAGATGCAGGCATGACCATGCAAGTAGCCACATCCAACAACATTATGCCTTTCATGCCAAATGCTAGCACTTTGGTAAATGCAGCTTAGCTGTTTTCCTCTTGGAAAATACCTGACCCCATTTGCTGTATGGTAGCCCTGGATCTTGCCCCTTTTCTGACTGTGAGCAACTGTATCTACTGCTGAGCAAGAAAAGCATGGTCCAGCTGTTCTTTCTGTACTAGTGCTAAGAGGCTCCTAAAGTGGCAGGGGAGTGCTGTGTACCTTGTTTACAAGTATAGAAAGTAATAGATCGATTAGCTGAATAAGCAGGTATTTATTTCAGTTCTGCAGTGTCAATGAACAGAAGAAGGCAGCCTGAAGTGAGTGCTCTGGCCATTTGCAAAACGTTCTGTATTTTCTCTTCGGAGGTACTCGCTACAGAAATGCCCATCAAATATTTGAAACAGCGTTTTATTTCGTAGGAGAGAATTCTTCAACCTCAAAAAATATTTAATGATCACCCATGAATAGCAAGGGACTAAGTCAGATATTGGACAATATCTACAAGCGATGTTCCCTCCGTGGGGCTCGTGGGAAAGATGAATGTTTCAGTGGCAGGCAGAGCCCCTCTTGCTGACCTTCCTGCTGATGTTGCTGTGCGGTGATGCTCAGAACGTTGCTCCAGCAGTGCAGGGAGGAGCACGGGGAGCAGCATCAGGCCCCCAGGGCAGCTGTGCTGTAGCACCACAGACCTCTGACTCTGCTGAGCTGAAAACAGCAATTCTAAGTAGATTTCCAGATCTGAGCTTTTCTCGGGATCTGGGGTGTTTGATGAACTCTCTAAACTGCCAACACAATATATATGTCTATCAAAAATATTGGCTTGATAAAAGTAGATGGTGACATACTCTGCCCACAAGTGGTTCTCCTAATTTACCCTTGAGAGTTTACACTTGAGAGTGTAACTCCTCTGAACACAATCATGGTTTGCATTTTTAACCTTTGATGGAGTATTTAGAGATATTTTCCCTTTCTCTGCTCAAATATAAGCCAGAAATTACATTCAGTACACTAATTCAGATTACTTCATTTCTTTTGCAGCTATGTATATCTTGTAATTTTACCCTTTTATGAAAGCTTACCTTCATTTTTGACTGTTTTAAAGCTGTTTACAAAAGAAAAAAGTAAATTAAACTAAAAAGAAAATAGAATTAAATAATGAAAAGGTGGAATACAAGAACATATTATACATGGTTCTGTTGTGGTTTAATAATAAAAATGTTAATGCAATTAAACAAATTACTTTCTGTCATTCATAGGGATTCTCGTAATGAGATGATTTGTTAGGGCAAGAGAGGAGTTCTGAACATTGTTTTTTTAATTACCTGAACACAAAGTCTAGGAGCCTAAGAAGACTGTATAAGATCCCTGTATTTTCTGGATTTTTTGAGTCATGACTTGGAGAAATGTTCTGTTTCCTAAAGAAAAATAACAAATAAATATTGATATATCACAGAACACCAAGAATTAGTGAAATGTGCTGTGCAAAGAGATGCTGGTCTTTCTACACTATTTTTTCAGCAACATTTGCTTAACAGTCTGCACTTGGAAATGGAACTGATCTAAATTACAGATGGGCCAAAACTGCTTTTCAGGGTCAAATTTTGCCTGATTTTAAAAGGCTTCTTATTGATTGAAAGTGGATCTGAAATCAGGCAGAGCTAGATGAGGCCCAGTTATCAGCAGGTTCCATTATGCGGTGAGAGGGAGCTGCAGACGGAGCTCTGCGTGGCCCCTGCAAGTTAAGCATATGCTTTAGTGCTTTGCAGGACTCGTGCCAGAGATCTCCATCCCTTACAGGATGGAGTTACCAAGCTGATGGACATATTCCAAAGCAGGACAGAAAAAGTAGCAGATGAAAAACCTTGACTGGAGGCTTGTTTTCTCCTGAATGGCTAAGAACAGAGTGGTCCTCTCAAAAGCACCCATGATTAAGATAGAGGGGATTACAGCACTGTCACTCAGAGCTGCCACATGCAGTGCATCCTTTCTAATCTAAGAGAAAAGAGATTTGAAATGCTGATAGACCTTGCTAATTGACATGGGCTGCAGGTAGACTATTGTAGAGAAAAAAACGCTTCTCTTACAACATGGCTGCTACAGCTTACAAGATAAGAACATGTGAAGGTAGCCAAATGTTTCTGAGGAGAAAATAAAAATTAATAAATAAAAACCCAAGCAACCATAGATTGTTTCAAAAACAGGAGTGTTAGACCCAGGAGGGTTCAGGGGTGACAAGGAGGACACACACATGCAATGCCAGCTCAGCCTTGGAAATCCTTAAAACAGATTCTGATTTGCTCATTTCTCCTGCTTTCATTTTTCTCCTGTCTTGGGTGAAGGGTTTGTGTTTAATAACATCATTTGCATCAGTGTGTCCCAACAGACCAAGGTACCAGGGCTGGGAGAGATTAGCATGGTAATCTCATTCTGATGGATAAAATTAGCAAAGATATTCCCCTGAACAGAGGGCTGCCATTGGTGAACTGCTGTGCTTAGAATCAATTACTAAATTACTTTGAGCTCTAAGTCGACAGTAACAGAAAAAAATTGGCATCGACCGAAGTGAAATAAGATAAAAAATACACGATCATTAAATCTCTCACTACTATTCGTGAATGTGACTCACAAGAACTGCACAAAAAATAAGGCAGAATTTAATTTTTAACAGTGGTCCCTGTCATCATTTCAACCAGAGCTGCTCAGTACATGGGAGCACAGCTCAGCCTTGCTACCCTTTGCTGTACTTTCTCGAAGGAAGAGCTGGCCTGCTGGCAGCTTCCACCCTGCACAGAGCATGGCACTCCGTGGGGACTGGGAGCCAGAAGAGTGGCCCCTGTTTGTGCAGGCAGAGCAGGATAGAGAAAGGCTGTGCCAAGCCATGAAGCTTTCCTTCATCCTGTAGTTACCTGCTCTCTGCAAGCGCAGCACAGGTACTTAATGCTTTGCAAACACAGAGGAGGGTAGGTCCCTGCCTCAGAAGGCACAATCTGTACACACAGTGTACAAAATTCATAGCTGTGTGTAGAGCCTTATGTACTCAGCTTGCTTGCTCTAGCACAAAATATAAAAAATTAAATAAATTCTAGTGTTATTGCAAAACGTATCTTAAGAGCAACATAATAGCACAGCCAGGGCATTGTTCAGGGTTAAAAATGACCAAAATCTCTGATCTTCACTGTACATAGACCATCACTACCAATTTGATGTGCTGGGCAAAGCAGAAGTGCTCTGCAGAGACAGAGATGGCACCAGCACTTGCATTGTTATGACTGAGCTTTTGAAAGTATCCAAATACTTCAGATCACTGAGTTTTGCCTGCTCCAGCTGACAGCAATGACACACAGGTCTGGTTTTAATAAAATGTAAGACTTTTGAAGCTTCTCCAGTTGAACACATACATTTACAGACCTCTTAGATCAGTAGCTGCTTTTACAGACCTTCTAGACTAAAGTCACAGGAGGTGTAAAAAGATACCCAGTCCATCTTGTCCGGAATAAAGGAAATGTGAAAGAGAAAACTGAAATAATAATTACCATGTTACCCAGAATGTAGGACATGACATCCTTGCTACCTTTGCTACAGTTATGAAATAAATGGGCTTCAGAATGAAAAATACCCAACTAGCACGCGATGAGTAGGATAGCAGGGATGTAGAAAAAAAGATATGTGAAAGAACCTTTTATGAGCTTTACACACTGGGAATCACAGTAGCATAAGTAATTGATAATATTATTAGCACAGTATACATATCAGCTGTCGGGATGTTATGAGGACTGAATCCAATCTCTGTTGAGGGAGTCAGGGTCAACATCATTAACTATAGATCCTGTCCTGGTTTACATATAGAGCCCTCAGGCCAAGTGTCTGCCAGATACATCTCTATAGATGTGCATAGCTATAGGACATACAGGGGGCTAATCACACACATCAGTAATAGACAACAAGCTTTTGTTTATCTGAAGGTTTACTGGAATTAACTGATTAGTGTCAACTTGACACAATAACTTTTGTCTACAATGTAGTAGATCATTTTGATGGTTTTATTGATGGAGTGTTGACTAATGTAAATTGTAAGGGTAGTTGAATGAAGTAGGAAACATTTAAGTTAAACAGAGATTGAAAAAAGCCACTAGCAAACTTATCTTTAAAATGTCACATTCTGCAGCCTTACAGATGCTATGATAAAGATAACAACAACAGTAAGTAAGGAGAATTGATAACAAAATTAGACACCACCTATTCATAAATGTATCTCTTACCTTAATCTTCATATGATAGCCTGATGTTTAAACTAACATAATATAAATTTGGCATATGTCTTTCTGAAAATGAAATCAGTGTAGTAAAAGAATATAGAAAATGAAGTAAAAAAAATTATTTATCTGAAATCTATAGTAGTCCAATATTGAATGAAGTATGAAAAATATTTAAGAAAAAGGTCTGTTGGGATAAAAATTCTTCACATAAATTAATTAGGTTTATAATATTACTTTCTGTTTCTTGTTAGGTATAATTATTTTCTTCCACGGTTAAAATGGAACACACTGGTTTCCTCTGCTGGGTGTCAAATAGTGTTAATGTACTAGCCTGGGCTTTCTGTTTTCATGGTTTCACAGTGTGGATAGGATTTAATGATTTAAAACTACACATTATCATATTAATCATCTAACATAAAAAACAATAGACTTCTTTGCTGGCTTATCTACTGGATTACTTAATGCAACTACTGGGCAATCTCCTTTGAAAGTAAGCTCAGGAAATACAATGATTATGTTGTGAATGTTTCAAATAACAGAAAGATACTACATGTTCTACTATATTTGTATTCCGCCACAAATATCAGAAAAAATAATTAACATTATTTTATAGCTTCAAAATCACCTTTCTTCTCTTTCCAGGCAAAAACTATTCTTCTCACAATAGCAAGTCAAAACCATTAAGCTAAGACAAGGGGGATACTGTGTGTCGCAAAACGAAGTAATTAAATTTAGGCAGTATTATCAATGATGCCCAATTCCAACCATTGAAGCTGCTGTTAGTAACCCCGTCTGTCCCTCTATCAAAAAGCTATTTATTCTTCATTACTGGCCATCCCTGGGTTATAGGGATTCATTGTCATGGTAGTAACTTAGAGGAGGAACAGTTAGTGCAGTGATATTATGGAAATGGCCATTTCATAGCTCATGGGCAAAGAAGTATTGAGTCACAGCTTTCCAGCAGTTGTCAGCAATGGTGAAATCTTGTCTGTATCATCTCCCTTGAGAATTCATTACATTTGTTTGGATTATAGCAATGTAATAGAGAGGGAAATTGTGTCACTGGAGAAAGGCACCCCCCTGTAGAGATCCCGTCCATGCAGTTCCTACAGAAGTTCTGCATGCAAGGTCTGCAAACATGGGGACAAAACATGCTGTACCTTGGGTCACAGACTGCTTTAGTTTAGACTAGAAACACCCAAAACAACAGAGTTACACTTGGGACATAGGCAAAAGTGCAGTTATGCTTTCCTTTTGATCTGTCTCAAAAGTGCTCCTGCCTCCTCACCAGACACCAGAGCATGTCTGAGAGAGCCTAACTTCCAGTACTGACATTTCAAAAGGTTTTCTCTCACAGCTTTAAATCTGAGGGTGTGCAGAGTAACAAGAGCTTATTACACAGAAGGCAGTGAAAGTAAATGGATGATTAGATAGGTTGTGCCTTTTTTGAAGAAACACAAATTAAATTTATTAATTTTGGGTGCTTTTTACCAAAGAGTACATTGATGCATCCAAGAAATCACAGCCCTTCTCCAGCAACATCTAGCTTAGCAGTTTTCTCCTCCATTCAAAAATGAATTTTAAACCCTAAGGTTTGATCAGAGCTTAGTGATACTCGGCTTCTTATTAGACATAAACATATTCAAACCCATGTCTGTTTGAAACTGGCAATATAAATTTATAAATATAAATGACTCCTCACTATCAAAAATAGCTTTTTGTTTGGATTAAATGTTTGGATGCTCGGGAGCTTTTTAAAGCTAGGAGAAAAGGCCTCCATTTTGGAAAGCAAAATGTTTCAGATAGTTAACTCTAGCCTTAAAAAAGTTACTTGAGCCTTACAAACAAAAGAAGTAATTTTTATCCTGATTTATAAAGTAGGTTTTAGTCAAAGTACATTACCTTTCTTAAATATTTTGGTTCATTTTAAGCAGGATGTTAAAATATTTAGCTGTTGATTTTCTGAGGCTCTTATGTGCAGGTATTTACATTATAAATGTTGTAATCATAAGATCAAGCCAGAAGCAGCTGATAAGATGCAAAAGCAATATAGTGCAACTTACTCTTGTGGAATAGCTTTTACGGCAGACATAAAACAACCTTTTACATGTTACTTTACACATTCAAACACAATTCTCCGTTGTGCACAGTAGCTCTCATAGTTAAGCAGAAGTATAAAAAGAAATAGAACACCCATTTGTGTCTATACAGTGTCCAGGTACAACACACTACAGCAGTAGCATGGAGCAGGAGAATGACAGAGGATGACATCAATTTTCCTGATGGTGTCTGGGAAAGGTGGGTTTTGTGAGGCTCTGATTCATTCCTGACAGTCCCCAAAGCACTGGGAGGAAGCAGATAATGCAAGTGTAAGTGACAACATAGAGAGATGTTAGGGATCTTTAGAAGAGGCAGATGATGCTCCATCAATACAGGCACATGCCTTAAATGTGTGACTGAGACAGGTATCACATGTATACACCCAAACTGCATTTATCAAGTTGTAGCTATTTCTGTAGTGGAAAGAAGAAATCTGTTTAGAGTTCATGCCATAAGATGTATGGACTTCTTCCCCATGAACTTCAACATGACATCCTTTTCCTACAGCAAATCTCCCAGCTTCTTCACTGTCTACAGGGTGAAGGAAGAATTTGAATTCTAAGCTCTTCTTATATGAGAGAGAATTTATTTATTACTTCCTCCTCAGACCAATTTTGAATGCAGAGTCCTCCTAATGTCTTTCACTGATACTCATCCCTTTAGCAACTTGTTCTTTCTTCTGCCCTCTGTTGCCTCCTTGTTTCTTTTCTCTGCGTACATGATTGCCGAGAGATGTCTGAGCACACCACTCTCTTCTGCATGCTTTTGTTCTGCCTTAAAGGTGTGTGTTCTCATTGTTGAGTACCTTGTTTCCAAACACCACTGAAGAATCTTCTGGCACCATCTTCTGTCATCCTGCTAGAGCACTGAAAAAGATGGGATATGTAATAATGGAAGATATTTCTTCCAAATTGCCACTGATCTTACTGCGTAGAAGAAATACAAAGCAACTTTGTGTCCAGTATAAATGTAGCTAGTGCAAAAGTTCAGCAAACTGCACAATATGAAATACACAGGTAATATCTCATTCAAACATGGAACAGTTGTCTTGATTGTAAAGTATTTTGCAATCATTGAGACCAAAGGACAGATCTGAGTAAAAATACTTTAATGCAGATTACCCCACAATTCTGTATTAAATAGCAATCTTAAATTAGAATAACAAATTAAAAGGAAAGTGTCAAAATTGCAAATAATTAGAATTTAAAAGACTATCATCATGATTGAATGAGTTTTTGGGTTGGCATAAATAGAGAAGTAATCATGAGAGACATGTCTTGTATCTCAGTATAATATAAAAGATGCATATTATATAAAATGCAGAGGAACAAAAAGTTTTGCACATCCCATGACTATAATAATTGCCAAAATTTCTCATTGGTTCCAATACAAAGAACCCCATTCAGTAGCTAACAAGGCCTTCTTCATGCAAATTCC
This sequence comes from Pseudopodoces humilis, assembly GCF_049639895.1. Taxonomy (NCBI): domain Eukaryota; kingdom Metazoa; phylum Chordata; class Aves; order Passeriformes; family Paridae; genus Pseudopodoces; species Pseudopodoces humilis. The sequence goes on along the minus strand of NC_142205.1, from coordinate 23,598,758 downwards.
TCTTGGCCTCATCATTTTCTCTACAGTTTTCACAGTCTTACAGGCAAATCACAGCTGCCCAATGGCAGAATTCATCCGTCTTGATATATCATTTAATATATATTATATACATAATATATCATATTATTATTATTTATTGATATATCATTTAATATATATGTAATATATCATATTATTATTATATCATATTATTAGATATACATTCAAAGCCTTTGTAGGTATGTGGGGGAATGTGTCTATGGTGCAATGATGTGCAAAATGAAGAATACACATTATTTAAAATATAAGATGAAAATGCTACTTCAATCACTGCTAATTTGCATTTCATATTCCCAAAACATCATAATACTATTACAAGGTATTGATCCAAGCATGACCATTTGATTTCACATCAATACTAATATGACTTTTCTGTGATCTGTTGACATGTGGGATTTTCTGAGTGAAATACATACATACAAATATCCAACTATTTTCACTAGTAAAACTGAATTAGCTGTTCTGTGTGAAAAACTGTTGGTAAAAATGCAGATCATCTTGTTCCAAAATTTGAATTATATTTTACTGGTAGACTTAGATTTATAGTCTTATTTCTTTCCCAAGTCTCTTTCTTTCACTTCTTTGATATAGTTGTGTCTTTCTGATACTTTTTTTTTTTTGGCTAGAGCTGTATTCAGTACCCTAAGCACTAAGTATGGGTAGCAAAAGCAGTTATGCCATTTAGGAGCAAGAGTCCCTCAAAATCTCATTCCCATCCTCATTGAGGCTGTTCAGGACCTGACATAAATACTACAGGAATAACAATCTTCCCTGAATCTCTCTGAATGATGCAAACAATATAGTTTATTGTGAAACAGTTTTTACCCTGATGATTTTTTGCATACAGATGCCAAAATCATATGGGTCCCACCCTCATAAAATTTCTTCTCTCCCACTAGATAGGCAGACTGAATGACACTTAAATAGTTTTCAATGTTCTCAGCACTGCTGAGGTGCTTCTTCCCACTAAATCCCTATTTTCAACATTACCCAAGAATTTCAGCTGACACTATTCTGTTGTTTTTCCTGGTGGCTGCCAACTTGAAACTTACCTAGGATCAAGGATAATCAAACTATTCTTAGTTTGGGCTGAAAGGGGATCTTGAAGAATACCCACCTTTTCTGCAGATATCTAGACAGAAGTTCCTTTCCTCACCTGTACGCACACAGATGCCAAAGAGCCAACACAGACAGTGCAACATGTCCATCAATTTACCTGGAGCACGCTTGGATTTTAATGGCATGGAAAATCAGAAGGGGAGAACACAGCATGTCTGGGAAGAGTGTTATGTGCTGATGACTTTCAGTCACTTTACTATCACAGAAATCAGCACATAGAATGCAATTGCTTTTACATCACCTGACTATCTAGAGGATTGAGTAAAAACTAGCAAAAAATGGATTACCAAAGATTTGTCCCAGAATGAACCATCCCAGTTTCTCCGCAGAAGCCAGAGGACCTAAGGAACAGACAGAGATTGTCATTTGTCTCAGGTGAGATGTGCTTCTTTCTCATCACCTGCCAAGACCTGAAAATGGTTTACAACCTCAGAATTCAGCTAGAACCATGGTTGCTTCTGGATTGCAAGGTTACTGATGGGGGCTTTCCCACTTTTTGTTATGTATGACAGAGCTGTGACGCTTCTTGCCCACATGGAGTTATAGTTCATGTTGAAGACTACCAAGTAGGTGAAGTAAGGGTCCAGTCCCTGCATAGGACAGGTCAATATGAATATAACATTCACGTTCAATTCCAGGTACTATTTTCCTCCAAACTTTCAGATAGAGCCCATGTTGCAGGAAGATAAACCCCCAAGAACTTCAGGCTCATCTGGCTTCAAAATTTCCTTCCAGCCCCACTTGTCTTCTAAACCAAACCTGGAATACTGTAAGTAATAAAAGCAAAACTAAATCCAATGAGTTTACATTGCACAGAAGCAACATTTCTGTCCCCCTCCCCCAGCCCCCCAGTTATTAGGTAAAAACTTAATCAGGGCTCCAGAGCCTACCTAATAGGAGACAAATTCTAATGGCTGATCTACAGTAATTTAAATTACATTGTCAGTTTGTTAGATCCCTATCATCTCCTGTTTGGTTCTCTAAATACACTGTGTACAAACACAATACATATTGGTGTATGTCCTCCTCTCTGCTTATTTTCACACATCACTTTATCTACTTTTGGAGATATCAGCATGTTTCAGTATACAATTACAGAACCTGAAAATTCAATTAATGCTCTATTTACCTGAGTATTAGCTAAAACAATGTCTATAAATGCACTAGAAAAAAAAAAATTCTTGCAGATTGTAAATGAACTTTTAAGAACTGACCCAGTGCCAATCCTTTCAGCACCTGTCTGGGTATAGGCAATTATTTCAGTTAATGGCACAACACAAGGTCCCAGAGTACACATATAAACCCACACTTCTCAAAGAGATTCAAGCAGGGATTACATAAACAGTTTTAGTAAAAACTGCACTTTCCTTCTCATCATGAATTATTACCCATTCATTTTGTCTGTGAATGCAAACATATAATTTACCCTTTGTTTAAGACCCCTTCTCATCAAACATAATAGCTTATGGAAGATATGTGGCCAGCATTAAAAAAAAAGATAGTTTATATTTTACAGCTGCTTTTCATATGAGTTCATATGTGTCTTCAATATGTCCATATTTGCCTCCACTTGTCTCCAAGAAATGAAAACTTCCACATTGCCTTCCCCCTTCAGTAGTACTTGTCAGCTGTTTTATTCCCCTTTTCTGACATTCTGTTAGAGGGAGTCTGTGTTTGACCACTGAGAATACGAATGCCCCCTCAACACACTTCTTTCCATTCCTTAGCAAAAGATGGACCTTACATAACTTGAGTTTCAGTGAAGAAGGCTGTGAACTCATTTTGACTGCAATAAAATGAAAAGCTTGTTGATTAGCAGGAAGGCATAGGTATATTTTCCACGTTAGCCCTTGGGGCTAACTAGTAATAATTTGATTGATTGATTGATTGATTGAAATAATTTTTACTGGGAGACTAAAAATGACCAGCTGCCAATATTATATCACTTTTACGTAGGAGCCTAGGACCATGCATCAGGAATAATTTGCAAACTGGAATCCCACTTGGAAAGAAAACTAAGCAGAGCAAATGCAGCCAAGCTTGGATAAGCCATCTTACAGAACTAATATAGCTGATACAATCAAAATAAGCAGAATAGCCTCAGAGGGCTGGATGCACAGTGGTGACACCCCAGCCAAGAGCACTGATCTAGCTGTGGCCCCAGTAACAGCCGATGTAGGTACCTAGAAATTGTTAATGGGAATGGAGCTCTGACTTTTAGACTGAGCAAACTTTCCCTATTTGAATCATGAAGAAAAACATCCCAGCCCATTTGACTTGATGTTTATTGCTCATCCTTTAGGGCTAATTACCATTAGGCTCTAAGGCATGCGGCATTGCTCTGACCTGCTGCTCCTGACAGCCCAACAGGGCACGTTTCAGATATATGTGGGAGCTGCTGTATCCTCCAGTTAGCCAACACGGAGACCTTTGATTAAACAGCTTAACACTATTTCCTTCTGCTAACCCATTCCCTTGTGTGGGAGCTGGAAGTACCTTGCCTGAAGGCACAATGCATCCCTACAGGCAGGAATTCAGGATTGTCTAACCCTGCCTCTCTGTTACTGGCTTCTTATTCTTCGAGGCCTTTTAAACTTTCCAATGACCTCTTGACTTAGACATCGTTATCCTTCACTGTGGGAGGAACATACCTTTCCATCTTTTTTACTGTCTCATTCAACCTCATTGGATTCATTGACAGAAACAGCATAGATACATAAAATTGCTGTAATTGGGTCAGGCCATAGGTCTGATAGTGGCCAGCGATGATTGCCTAGAGAAAGAAAAGAAAAGAAGAAGCAGTGCACAAACATAAGGACCCTTCCCTTTGACAAATCTCTGCTACCAGCAGTTTCAGGGCCATCAGAGAGCATCAGAGAGCTGGAGTTTGTATCCTGACAATCAACTTATGATGCAAATATTATAGTACAAATAACAGCTAATACAAAACCCATTACTTTTTTGAACTCATAGATATGTTTTTCATTAAACACAAATGTGCATTTGCAATTGTATATGACACAGATTCTTATGTGTGAGTCATCAGTGTTTTTTTGCCATGCTTCTGTATTTGCAAGGAGACAGATGGACTGGTCTTTTTTTTCCATAATAAGCACATAAAGTAATTTTTTTTTTTAATCAACAGGATTTCCCTAATTATCTTTTAAGTTATTTTCACTGCACCCTCTCTCCCCCATCCTAATCTGCTTTTTATCAGAGGCCTCTCAATTTCTATGATCCAACCCTCTCTTTCCTCAGCCCCATTACTGACTAAGGTGTCATACTCACACTCCCTACCTTTATAACAAAGATCAGCTTGCATGGGCAAACTGCAGTTCTGCAAGCTGTTCAGCACTGTGGACCTGTTTTGCACTCTGCTGAAAACACAGTCTAGTCTTTAAAAGGTTCTGTAGGGTTTGACCAACTTCATCAAGCTTAGAGGCAAGGTGCTATAAGAGGCATTACTAAATCTACCCCAGTGTACAGCACACTACGCTCTGTAACTTGCTGGTTTTGCAATACAGTACATTTCTTCTACCATTTGAAATACAATTCAGTCCTATTACTTTTATATGTTGCTCTGCAAGAGCACCAAGTATCCCTAGAGATAAAGGTGCTAGGGCTTTAACAAAAAAAACCAACATGATGTTCAGTGCTATTCAATACCAGTATTCATGTAACTGGGAAAAGCATTGCTTTCAAAACAGACTGGGTAATTTAAAATGTGGGAGGTGTTTTTCCTCTCTCTAACCAGTGCGTGCTGATGCAGGTAAAGTCTCAGCTGGGTGCAAGTGGTTGGACAAGCACAACAAAACAGTGCTTCTGCTTTACCAAACATTCCCTGACTTAAACTTGTGGTCGTGAGATGTGCTTTTTTGTTTGCTTTAGTTTTTGGTTTTTTTTAGTTAATGGGACCAAAATCGGACAGTCCATAAGGCGAGTAAAGGCAAGGCCTCCTGTCGCCTTACTTTTGGGTATACAAACCTCCCTGTATTTATTCTGTCAGGGAAGAAAGAAGTGTCCAGATCTGGGTCTCTCTGCCTAGCTGGTCAGGAGCAGCGGGAGGGCATCTCTGCTGGTGTCCGTCTCTGCTGCTTGCTGTCCTTCACTTGTAATGACGGAAAGCTTTGACCCGGCCACATCTCTGCTTCTGGAGGGAAAAGCAAAGCCTTCTCTTAGGGCTATTTCAACTCTCAGGACCCTTGTGCTGCCCCGAATGTCCTAGCAGCTGCCCAACGAGCATTTCTGTCTTTCACATCCTCTTCCCCTGCTTAAACAATCTGCAGCTAGTATTTTCCTTTTCTCTTTTTCTCTTTTCTTTTTTTTTTTTTTTTTCCCCTAATCACAGAATGGCCTCCTCGCCTAATCTAATTCCCACTCCTTTGTCACAAGCAGATGTCACTTTTACATCTGTGCGTCTGCTCAATCGCCCCGTCTCCTCCAGCCCAGCAGATGTTGTTGCCGCCGCCGCGGCCGCCGCGGCCGAGGGGAAAAGCAAAGCGCAGATCCCTCTGCTGGCCGCCGCCCGAACGCCACGGGTCTCGGCCGGGAGAGGGACCGAGCAATAAGAAAGGATTATTATTATTATTATTACTGTTGTTGTTCTTGTCATTATTATTAATATTATTAATCCTTCTTCAATTTTTTCTCACCATCATTACTATTGCAAATCCCCCCATCCCAACTGATTAGGCAGCAGGAGACCAGCCAAGAAATTACCCGGCCGCCTGGCCTGCAAAGCTAGCGCGGAGAGGGAGTGCGGCCGCCTCGCTGCGCACCGAGCAGGCAGCGCCGGTGCCCCTGCTCGGTACAGGGCCGCCAAACCCAGCCTGAGCAGCCGCTGGGAGCGGGGCGGCAGGGACAACAAAAGTGGGAATTATTTTCTCCTGGGCGTTGACAGGTGGCCCCGAGACGCGTCGGGAACAGGAACGTGTCCCCGCAGCGTCCCTCTGTGGCCGGGGGACAGCCAACACCTGTCCCGGCCCGTTCGGTCCCGTGTCCCGACTGGGCTCCGCGGCCGCGCTGGACTGCGCGCCCCGTCCTGCGGAGGCCCGCACCCCAGGGGACCGGCCGCAGTGGGGTGGGATGCTCTGGCCGCTCCCTTCGAATAAAAGCAATGCCAAAGAAACCCTCCTCCGTGTTTAACATTTTATTCCGGCGGGTGGGATCGTCGCGGCGCTGTCGGAGCCGGGCCCGGGAAGCGCTTTCCCATGGTCGGCGGCGGCCGTACAAAGGCGCGCTGTTCCCTGTTTTGTTCCGCTGCCTCCGAGCATTCCTCCAGCAGCCTGGGGGGAGCGGACCGGGCCTCTCTCAGTGCTCAAGGAAGGGAAAGAAAAGTGGTTTTTAAATACTCGGCGTGTTTTTCTCCGGCACCCGACCCCGTCCCGCCTCCAGACACCGCACATCCCGCACATCCCGCACATCCCGCGCATCCCGCACATCCGGCACATCCCGCACATCCCTCGCATCCCGCACATCCCGCACATCCCCCGCAACCCGCGCATCCCGCACATCCCGATCTGCCCGGCTGGGCCAGAGTTTACGATCGAGACAAAAGGTCTCTTCTGGAAGAGGGGAAAGAAAAGAGGGGGTGAAGCAAACGGGAGGCTCTAATTCTATTTGTGTCGCCTGGAAATCAGAAGGGGTTTTTCCACACTTCGCCTTGATTTGATTATTCCTTGGAGATGGTTTCTCTGCCCCCAGCCAGACGCGTGGGGGAAGGCCGCTGAGGCAGTTGGCCTATAGTGGGAATAATCGAATTACCCATTTGCTGCAACTTTTTCGGCAGAACCGCTCGCGTGTAGAAAGAACAACTGGAGCCCAAATCCCTCGGAGGGGGAGCGGGTGAAACCCCGGCGGAAAGGGGACGGGAGGGGCGAGGGGTGAGGCGAACCATCCCCCGCGGCAGTGCGGAGCCGGCCACGCCGGGGACAGCGGGGCAGCCGGGGTGGCAAGCTGGGGCAGGACAGGTGCCGGGGTGGGCAGCGCCGCTGGCGGGCAGGCCCGGGTGCGGGAGACAGCGAGGTGCTGCTGCGGGGAAGGAAACGCGGCATAAAAGGTGCTCCCAGAGAAAACGCACTCGGATTCGGATTTTTTTTTTTTTTTTTTTTTTTTTTTAAATGCCCTGTGTTGTTTGAGAGGGGTGAAGGCACCTCCTTGCCCCAAACACGTATTCATATTCATGAGAGCGCGGGTAAATAAAGACAAATCCCTGCTGTAGTAACACTTAGATTCACATCATTCTTTGGTGCCCTTTAGATTTGGGGGACGGAAGACAGATGTTTGCAGCGCTTTTCTCTTCTTGTCTGCTGACCATAAAGGGACAACCATTTAGAACTCGCAATTTGTTTCCATCCCCGCATTAAAACCGTGTTCACATTTATTTTCATTTCGACGGTGCACAAAAAGTGTCCACGGGCCATCAAAGGCCGTTCTTTATCAAATACACATTGTACAACATGCAACCGCAATAAAACTATCAGACCTCGCCATAAAACTATCACCCGGATCCTCAGCGGCTCAAGAATCTTCTGCTTTGTTTTATTACCCACCGGTAACTCATAGTGACATGTCCTCCCTCCTTCTCCCCCCCTCCCCCCCGCCGCAAAAAAATAAAAGGAAACCTCAGTCATTGGTGTAATTAAGTACCGCTTTGGAGCGTTTTTAATGTATAATAAACCACCTCAAAGCACAGGAGCCTGTAGTTTCCCCGTGCTCATCCTCTGGCTTTGAATTAAACTACTTAGTCTGGAAAATACTGTGCGAGCCTAAATGCCCCTGTAAAGACTTTACGAGTTTGTTACTTTAATTGTCGACTTGTTACAGTGCACATAAAAGGGGTAATGAATGCAATAAAACTAATTATCTACACATTGAAATCATATAAAATATCCAGTGTTTGTTTACACAACAGTGAGGTTCCACTCAGCATTTCTTACGCTGCCCACCCAGAGGAGAGATTTAATGAAATACGACTAACGAAATGAAAATTACATCATCGACAAGAAAACTCCACGAAGATCCCTGGCGCTCCCCTGCCCCTCTCCGCGGCTGGCAGCGGCAGCGCGGAGCCCGCGCGGGTGCGGAGCAGCCCGCGGCAAGAAGGGGTCGCGGCTCCCGGGGCCGGCGGAGAAAAACGCCAAACCCAAGTGAGATCCTCCTTCTCCACCTTCGGAAACTGCATGTGCCACGTCGTGTTTGGAAACAGGTTTCCAGAAGCCCCCCGTCCAGACCGCATATTTTAAGTGTGGCTTGGGTTTGCATCTTCTCCCCGCTCACTTCTCGCCCTCCCGGAGGAAGAAAAAGTAGGTGCAAAATGGGATGTGCTTCATCGCACACACATCCCCCATATACTTTTCTCCAATCGCCTTTTCCATTCCAATATAAACGATAATAACGATCAATAACAATAAAGACAATTTAATCCAAGCCTTACGTATGGGCAAACAAATAAAAACGGGGACACCAAGCCCAAGGAACGCATCTGTTTAGCATCCAGATGTTTTGCATTCGGGGGCTTTATTCGTTGCCTTGTGCCGAAAAAAGAGAAAATCCCAGCACCTAAAGTGTCTGTCCAGAGACCCTAGGAGAGAACACAAAC